>NC_080539.1:213561867-213861867 GCF_028640845.1 Ahaetulla prasina
GGCGCTCTTCTCATCTGGAAGAGCAAAATCTCAAGGACAACGGCTAAGACTATAACTAGAAATCTTTTCTTCAGAGGCATAGGGCGGTGGATTGGTTCCTCAGTTTGTTTTATGCACAGTTGCATATATGCTCAGTGAAATTCAAAACACAAACGTTTCATCTTACTCAGTTGAAAAAAACGCTCCAGAGGAGAGATGATAATTTGGTTTTAGAATTATAATTTTGGTTTTCCTGATCTACAGTTGAAGTATTTATATTAATACTAACCACATCTTGTAAACAAATTGTACATTCTTGCAAACAAATTTACAACACGCTGTTCCACGTTTTAGTTGAAATGGAGCCATTTTCAAAAAAAAAATTATTGTGAATTCCTCACTATTGGTGGCTTGTAGTACTGTTGGATTTCTCCTAAGATTTCTCGAAAGTAAAGAGGCAGATAATAGATGCACAAATGATTTGATGAGACATTAAATACATGCGCTTACTGTACACACATATATAATGGTTTATAAAAAACAATACTCAAAATAATATTGATAACATGTTCAGAGTTGCAGTTTAATAACATAGTTAAAGCATGGGAAAAAAGTTCCCTTTGAGACTTCTGGTGATTTCATAAACATAGTCTGGAATCAATACACACAGGTGGTTTGCCATCTCTTTCTTTCAAAATTATTTTTGATTCCCGGTTGAATCTATAGCCCAAGTATTTCTTGTTGATTTCCTATTCAAATACCAAATTGGACCTTGCTGAGCTTTTTAGGATCAGTCAAGATTGTCTTAAGTGTTGCCACGTAGCTGGGCAAGCAAGAATTTTAAAAATCAAATTAATTACATGGTGAAAAATGAAGGTAGTACCGCTATATTTTTGCTTTACCTTCATCCATATATATGTACTTATTTGTTTTCTGTAGAAATCTCAAGACTGGAAAAGTTTATTCTTGAAAATAAGCGTTATTAAAATGTATGTTGGAAAATTATACCAGTATCTTGCATTTGTCTTTCTAAAATGTTCTTAAATGTATAGCATCAAATTGCTAATCTCAGGAATAAAACCTTTGAGGGGGTTTATGTGGAGATATTTCCTAGATGCCAAGATGGCCAACTGCTCAGGAGTTACTTTGCAGTTTTCTCAAAATTTCAATTATAAAGATTTGATTTTTAAGAATCCATCTCTTAAACATGACAAATATTTTGATTAAATCTTAAGAGAAAAATTCTAAAAAAGCCCAATTTATCTAAAACTGTTATTTGACATTTTAATGCTGCCTTAAAAGAATGTATTCAAATGAGCAGGTGTTAGTTTTTCAGAACTACGTTATTTTAGTTGTAACTCCATGCAGGGTAACAATTCAGATCTTTAGTATTTCTTTACGAAATTGTTATTTTTGAATATCATACTATATATTTTATTAGATAATCCAGCACAAGCATTTAAATATGTCAATTGTATATTTATGAATATCTATGGTGTGCTTAGAACTACGGTGATTAGATCTCTATTTTTGTATCTTAGGTTTTATATCTCTGCAGTTCATTTACTAGCATGGATTCTATCCCATGCAATAATTACTGCTGCATAGATAATGTCTGTATATTCGTTCACAAGGATGACATCCCTATAAAAGGATGTATTGCAGGAGGCTTTAATAATATACAGAATTACTGTATACAGAGCAACCCTCTTCCTATATATATATATATATATATTTAGATTTTTTTTAAAGATGTAAATAAAAAGGGGAAGGTCAGAAGAGATTAATGTTTCAATAATTTTACTTGCCCCTATCGCATATCAGCAATATATAATGCAGGAATGCATGCTTTTGTATGTTTTTGTCTCATGACTGGTAACATTTTTTTATTCCAACTCCTGTAAATGTCTAGGCTAGTCTATAAAATATATGTCTATCAGAGGAAATACTTGAAATGGAAGGGAGATTGTTCATAGTTTATTTAAGGGTAACAAATTTCATTTGTTGTATTTTAGTCTAGGTTAGTGACTGCTGATTTCACTTAAGTATGTCCCTTTGTAACCCCTTTAATTTCCATGAAGAAATTTACGGTGAGAAAATAGATGTCATCATACTTACAAATAAGATGTAAATTTTTGATAATAACCTGATTTTAAACATCAAAATTTAGTAGATATGTACGTGTCCTTTCTGACTGTCTCCACTGATGAGCAGAATTTTTTTAAAAATATCCATGACTGCAATGCAGGTCTGTATGGGGGAGTGGCTCTCTGCAAAAGTCCTAGCCTGTGTTTCAACCAATAATAGTCTGCTCTCTGCGGCTGGATTTGATTATGTGTTATTGATCTGAATTTTCTTTTTCAAAGGCTTCTAAACGCAGAAAAAATCTCACTTTTTTTCCTTTAAGACAAGCAATTTCCTCAGCATATTTATTAAACAATAAATAAGGAATCATGATAAAGGACAATTTAATTCTTAGAATTTAGCAGAAGCAAATTAGACCTGAAATCATAACCTTTTAGTGGGAGAATATGATTTATGATAGGTAATCCAGTGGGATGAACTAGACAACCTAAAGGACTGTTAGCTTATGGCCTGCTTAGCCAAAAGTATATATTCAGAATTGCCAAACAGAAGAAAATGGTAATGCTTGCAAAGAAAATATCAACTTAACAGCACCCTCCATAGAATTTATAGATGACATGTGTAACCTCAGGCTCTCACAGACTTCTCCATCCAGATTCCTCCACATTTTTTATCAAGAAATTGCCACTGTTCACAAGATAATTTTAATAACTAATTGAGGAAAGAGGACTTGATATAAGAGTTATTGCTAATGAGGAAAAGACTAGCTTGTTTTGTTTGGCTTCCCTTTGAAAAATTGATTTCCTCTGCAGAGCTGTCAAACTGGTGGCCTGGGGGCTGGATGTGTCACATGCAGGCCTTGTCCACCCCAGCTCCGCGAACAGGGAAAACATCACAAAACATCATGTGATGACAATGTGACACGACAAGTTTGACACCTGTATGGATGTCAGCTCACTGTTTTGAAGCTTAATTGCAGTGAAAAGTGGTGGTGTGTATGTGCGTGGTAGAAAGTAATAAAAGTGTTGCTCCAGGAAAACATTTTAAAAACTATATGTATAGTGGTGTCCTGCCTGTTAGTACATAACTCATCTCAAGCTTAGTTTTGATAGTTGTTCCAAAGGCTTCTACAGATATCCCGGGCAATTAGGAGATAGCTTTGCAGATTTTCAAATAAGCCCTCCCAAAAATATGGCTGCTTTAATTTTTGAGGAAGTGTACTTCATTTGTGCTAGCACACTTTTTGAAGCATCTCCTTTGTGTCAACTTGCGAAGCGTCCCTGGCCTGAATATTTTGCATAACTGCCGAAAATAACCTCTGCTTGAAATCTGAGCTTTACCACCATTATAGTCTTAATTGGCTGAAATAGGATCCATATAAGTGCCTATGATAGCTATAGTTAAGCAACTTTATATATAGATTGAGACAGGAGGACAACTCCAGGATATGGCTCTAATTCAAAACATCAGACATAGTTCCCGACTTGGAGAAATTATGTTTTCTGAGTAGGGGCAATAATGCTGATTGTAAGAGCCTTCAGAAAGTTTCTCAACCCTAGCAACTACCGGGATTCCCCAACTGGAATTGAAGTCTACGCATCTTAAAGTTGCTAGGGTTGAGAAACAATATAGAGAATGCAGATTGTTAAATTTGCAGGGGCTTTGGGCAAAGTGTTTTCAAAATGTTATGATTCTTGATTCACATAACAGGCTCTTCTCTGATCTATATTGGGGAAGATGATCTGCTGGTCTCAAATTGTTTAGGGTTTTGTCTTCCAAAAGTGATTTAAAAGTAGCTCAGTTATTCCTTTCGTTAATGCAATATGAACATAACCAGGTATCTTGCCTGGGCCCTGTATTCTTTGTGGATGCCGCTTCTGCAGTAAAGAGTAGCTTCACATAACGCTTTGGAATTATCTAAACAGGGACACTGGTGTGTACATTTACTAGCTGTTACCTTATCCAGAAAAAGATGATGCTATAGTTGGTATGTCAGTGAAACTGACCTCAGAAATCATTTGTTAAGCCCCCCTAACAGTAATTAAGGAAACTAGATTTTTGCACAATAGGTTAGGTTTATTGCAAAGAAAAAGGTTACAGAACCTGATAAACTGGACATGAATGTACTTTAGCTCAATTTATGAGTACATTTAAGTAGGTCTTGCCCTTGATCTTTTTACTTCATTTAGGGTGTAGCTAGTTAGCCTTTAGGAAATACAAAAGAATGTTCATCTGCTCTTCTTTATCAATGTTAAGAAAATATCTATTCTTACTCTCAAACTCAGAATTCTGTCTCATCTGAGTCTCTAATAACAGTGTAGAAGCTAGAAGCACCTCCAAGTTATATTTTTGCTCCCTTGAAAGGATTTTTAGCCTCAACTAAAACAAGCAAATTTCTTAATATTCTGGAACCACTCATTAATAGCACTTTTAACTTTCCAGAAGACTAAATTTGTTATTTTTTAACATACTGCTTCTATATGATGATGTTTTTATATAATGACTATAACTCCTTCCCTCAGAACTTAAGATATAAGATCTCAGGAATCAGTTCTTAATGTTAGTGGATTTGGAAGCTAAGGCTCTGTCTAACATGGTCTGTCTAGCAATCTGTTTTCACTTCACGCAAATGCAACAGTTTTGTTGAATGATTGCCTTTAATGTGTGACATGGCTTCCCATAAATGAGTTGACTTTTTGGGAGTGTGATAAGCACATTTTAAGCATAAGACAAAATATCTTGGCAGGATTAATGAACATGATCATTTGCCAAAACTAAATTCATTAAATACGGAACTGATAACCGTCCAAGTACTGATGAACATATTAAAGGATAAATTCATTGGTTTATCACTGATACATTTGTGTTTCTTTTCACTACAGTAATGTACATCCAAATGCTTAATCATGGGTCACATTGCAATAGGCAGTATAAAAAAGTGCTGAATACTACACGGATATTTCTGGCAATATATAACTTGATGACATTTCTTGCCTTTAGGACACCCATGATTTGAAGTCTCTTGTTTTCATAGAACATATGATTAATCATACTGTTATGCGAATAACAAGAAGAGTAATAAAAGCAGTTTACACAAACAAAATATTAAGTTAAGGTCAACTGTAGAATGCATAAAATGTAATATCTGTGTGATTAATTCTTATGCATATGATTTCATGAAACAAATACCCTTCAGATCAGAAATACATTACAGAGGTAACAGTCACTTTTTGAGATAAAAGCATATATTAATGTGCATGGATAACAATTAACAAAAGATAGCAATAAAGAGTTTTACATTGTAAAATATCTTTACAACTGCATACTTTTATATAAATCCAATCTACATAGACAATCCAATGCTCTCCAAACGGTTTGGGCTGCAGCATAAGTAAAGGATAGTAGAAGGGCTATCATTAATCTAACTAAAATTAACCAAATGAATTGATTAATTTGGAAATTAATAGATAAAACTAAAATATTGGCTGTTATAGGTTTTATTTGTTATAAATAGCAGTTTAACAGTGAACCCACTGCTCTGTTATTGCAGTGGCAATGCACCCTTGAATGGGGCAAACAATATATGCTGCTATATACATCCTTGCAGAACAGGTGGAAGCTGCATTTGGTGCAAATGGGTGGTTAAATGGAACCTTATAATACCAGTCCTGAAAGCTCCACATTTTGAACTCCTGGGCTGATTGAAGGAATCAGTGTTTCCACACCCAAGGGCATTGCTGATTAGAGACTGTAAGTTATTTCTGTGGTAATATGATTATTGTATTGCACTTTTTTATTTTATATTGTTTTTAATACTGTTTTTATTATTTGCTAGGTGCCCAGAATTCCTTGTTTAAAATGGCAACCATATAAATTATGTAAATAATATTAATTTAAACATTACTCTTGTGCTTTGGGAGCTGAGTTAATTAACAGAAATTCATTAGCTCAATTTTCAATCCAGAGGAAATATTGTAATGAGTCAAGATATTTGCAGATCCCCATTTCCTTTGGAGGAAAATATAGGGTAGCTTTTATAATGGTGAGCATTCAAAGCTTGCGCTGCATCCCATCATTAAAATTTCTCCACTCTTTAGAAACTAAGGGCTACTACTACTACTTGCCTGCTCTCTGTTTTTAAGAACTGAATGAGGAGGCAGCTCTGCTGCTCATCTGGTAGAATTTCTATTGCTTTTTTTCTTCACCTGTCTTGTTGAAAAGCTAATGTGGAAAAGTGAGCACGTAAGATGCATCTGTGAGCAGGCATATCTTTTGAAGATCCTCTTACATAGAACTTGATTTTGAATTACCTTTGTATTTTTCCTCTCATGAATTCTCTTTACTTACTGAGATCTTCTGAAAATACCATTATATTATTTTTTTTGGATCACGAACTGCCCAGAGTGGGACTTCTATAGTGGTAGCTATGGAATTATTTCCTTTTTTTTAATTTTATTTTGTCATAACAGTATATACAATCATCACCACAGAGATTTCCCAGATTATACCTTCATATACTCAAGATGTATATTAGTATAGACGGAACCTTGTGGCACCCCACTGCTTATCTCCATGTAGACTTAGACCCATTAAAGACTACTCATTGAGTATGGTTTGTCAGCCAGTTGTGAATCCATCTGGTGGTGAAGCTATCTATCCCACTTTTTTCTAGTTTATGAGGAAGTAGGTTGTGGTCTACTTTGTTGAATGCCTTGCTGAAGTCTAAGTATATTATGTCGACAGTATTTCGCCGGTCTACTAATTTAGTCACTGTTGAAGAATGAAATATTGGTTTGGCATGATCTGTTTTTAACAAACCTGTGCTGACTGCTAGTTATTACTTTACTCGTTTCTAGGTGTTAGCATGACATAGAATACTAAACTGCATGTCTAGAACAAATAGAAATAAATTCACTAATTAAAATTAAAATATAGTACATCTCACCATTTATATATATTTATGTCATTTGGCTAGTTAGTAATTACTTTTTTGGCTTTGAACAGAATTTAGTTGTTGGTAATTGTTCCCCTCAAACAGCCATTAACCCCCAAAGGGAGGAGTGGAATCAATCAGGGATTATATGTGCAAAATGATGTATGACAGCTAGAACATCTACCCCTATTTTTCGGAGTATAAGACGCACTGGAGTATAAGATGCACCTTAATTTTGGGGGAGGAAAACAAGAAAAAAAGAATTCTACGTCTGCCTAACAGCATTTAAGGTGGTGCTGCTACTCGCTTTCCCCGAAGAGACCTCTTGCATGCTGTGCGGGGAGGGTCGGGGCACAGCCTGAGGAACAAGCCTCTTTGGGATAGTCTGGGGGTGGGGGAATCACCCCCAGATAGTCTGGGGGTGGGGGAAAGGCGAAGGAATACCAGAGGAAACTGACAAATGTGGCAACACACCAACGAGGTGAAATGCCAACTTTGCAACAGTGTGAGAGATGACACCTCCTGCAGAGCTGGAAGGCTCCCTTCCCTGCAAGAGCATACCGTAAGCAGTTCCATCTGCCTGGTATTCCTTCCCCTTTCCTTCCTTTCTCCTTTCCCCACCCCACTCCGAAGCAGAGGGGATCACACCAAGAAGGAAGCCAGGGCCAAAGCCGGCCTCCTCCAGGAAGGCGCCCCACCCCCACCTGTCAGGCTGGGTCCTCCCCGTATCTGTTGTAGAAGTAGTCAGCCACGTCCTCCAACACCCGCTTGATGGTGGGGATTTTATCCAGGTGCATCTTCCCCCTCCCCTTCAAACGACAGATCAACCCCCACCCCCATTCCCTGCTATACTGTGCAAAGCACTGTTTTCAGAACTGCCTCTGGAGAGGTGAGAGGTGACCCAAGGAATCCACATTGGCAAAAGTGGCGCCCATCCACGAAAGCTCAGGGAGATTGCCTTTTGCCTTCCTTCCCAAAGCATCAGCACCCCCAGCTCCTCAGCCTCTCTTCCTCCAACACTGACCACGGTATTTGCAGTTAAGAGCGTGCATCTTCCCCCTCCCCTTCAAATGACCGATCAACCTCCCACCCCCATTCCCTGCTATGCTATGCAAAGTGCTTTCCTCCCTGAATCCAAAAGCATGCCGTGTGGCTGGCGCTGCCACCTGAAAATGCTTTCCTCCCTGGTTCCTCGAAGCACATTGGAGGGAACTGGTCACTGCCTCAAACGCGGCTCTGTGAATTGCATTGGGCAACAGGTGGCAGTGCTAGAAAGGAGGGACGTTTCGCTTAGGGGCTCCCAGGCGCAGAGAGGGCTTAGACGGTGGCAATGGCTCCTCACATTGCTGGTGAGTGAAGTCATTGTGGCCATTGTCTCCCCTGAGTTGCCCGCTGGACGGCCAGAGGGGGAACCAGCTGCAAACTGTGGGGCCCGCCTCGGTTGTTCGCCGAAGCTGCCGGGCAGATTCCTCCACAACCAGACCATCCTGAAGAGGCTTGTTCCTCAGGCTGTGTCTCGACCCAGATCCCCGCCGCCTGGAACCGCCCAAAATGCAAGGTCAAAAATGTCCGAGGGGTGGGGGCTGGTAGGTGGGCATGACTACATTTGGAGTATAAGATGCACCCAGATTTTCACTCTCTTTTTTTGGGGTAAAAAGGTGCGTCTCATACTCCAAAAAATACGGTATATGTCATTTTTTTTTATCCATAAGTGTTTTTCCACTCCATAAGGTTTAAGTTACTGCATTTTGGCATGATATAGAACTGTGAAAAGCAGAAGAATTAGTTTCCCATTCATACCAGTCCTAAGTTGTAGAAAGCTTCATGAGTAAAATAATCGTAGATCTGTCATTATCTAATCTCTAGCTGACACAATTATATAAGGTGTAAAATGGTTTAGCAAGTTAGCACCCACCCCTCTCCTAGAAGAATGAAATATTTTAGAAAATATTAAAAAGGGCAGAATATTATATTTCCCTTTCCATGGAGAAACATGTTTTAAAGACAAAGCAGCTTCCTGCCTCCCCCCATCTTTGTCAATGGGCCAGAGGCAGAAATTCACCCCCCCCCCAATTTTGTCAGTGGACCAATCTGCAACACAATAGGACCCATCTAGCAACAGAAACTCACCACATGACACCTGGGAAGATTACATCAGCCAGCAAGGCTAGCTAAGACCCCCACCCAGGATACTCTTCCTGTGCCCCAGAAAGTTCAAAGTTCAGAGAAAGCATAAAGCCAGGGAGCGCACAGCATCTCATCCCTTTTCTGTTCAGGAACTCAAGCCATGTGAATCTGACCACCACTAAACCATCTTTCCAAGCAGTCTCCTTGTTTCCAGTGTCTTTTTCCCCACTTGAAACTGAACCCAGATGGACATTTCTTCAAACAATGTCTAAAATATTTCAGTAACATCATGTTTAATATAATTTTTAAAAGTTATAATACCAGAAGGTCCTAATAACTGTGCTTGAAAAAAAAATCAAGATTAAATGGTTAAAGAAGCAGTCATGTATTATTTATTTATGCTCCTTTAATAGGAATGTTATCACTATTGAACAGTCTTCCTTTCCTCTGAGAAAGAAATCTATTTCAACTGCAACATGTTTTGAGAACATGCTAGAGTTTCCTTTTTGTGCACAATTATCCGTTTCTCCTAATACTTGCATTTTCCACAACAACAACAAAAAAAGATAGTACATCAAAAAAATTGCATGACAAAACTGGATACACTCTGCATTATTGTCACTCTCATTCTTTTGTTCACAACTGGCTCTTCTGCCTGTGCTGCCATGTTAGTTAAAACTGCAAGAGCTGTTGTCACTAGGTTATTTTTTGTTTGCTTTCAGTAAAAATCACTTCACTTTCAGCAAAGATCAGGCAAATGGCTTTCAGTGAATTCTGAGATTCCTTCTCTTCTGGAATGCCTGTAAGAGTTGGGGTGGGTGGGTGGATAATTTGTGGCCCTCCAGATGTTGCTGAGCTTTAATTCCTAGAAACCCTATGGAAGTTGTAATGTATCTTTAAGAGTTTTGGAGGGAAATTAGAGCGGGAAATAGCACGTTGCTGATTGGCCGCTGCCTCCGACTGAACTGTATATAAAGAGAGGTTTTTCTGTTGTTCGCTGCTGGGTTCACTATAAACTAAAGAGCTGTTGTCACTCATCTGGTCTCCTGCCTCGTTATTGCCCGAATCTAACACTGGCGACGAAGGTGGGATCTCGAGGCAAAAGAGCGCCAGGAAAGAGCTGAGCTAACCAGGAATACGCGAACCCAGCAAAATAAGGGCAGATAGCAGCGATGTCCAGCTACACACCGCCAGCGCCATTCGACCCAGCTAAAGAAAAATGGGGGTCATACATGGCTCATTTCGAGTGCTTCCTCGAAGCGAACGAACTCCAGGGGGTCTCCGACAACAGGAAGAGAGCGTACTTCCTAAGCCACTGCGGTTCGGAAGTTTTCGACACCGCAGAGTCGCTTTCGGAGCCAACGCCGGTACAGTCGGTACCGTGGCAAACCCTGCAGACCGCCCTTCGGGCTCACTACGCACCGACGCCCTCAAAATTTGTTCAAAGGTTCGAATTGCGGCAACGGATGCAACGAGAGGGCGAATCGATTCGTGTGTACATGGCAGCGCTGAGAAAAGCCGCCAACCATTGCGAATATCGAGACTTGGAAGACGCATTACTCGACCAACTCATTTGCGGGGTCAGAGACATCCGATTGCGACGGCGGCTGCTGTCCAGAAGCAACCTAACACTGGCAGTCGCCTTGGACGAGGCCAGGGCTCATGAGATGTCCACCCAAGCGGCAGAAACCCTGCAAACGCCGATCGCGCCAGGGACTGGGGTGAAAACAACCCCGGTCCACAATGAGGAAGTCCAGGCCGAGGAGGAAGGCGAGGAAGAGGAAGAAGTCTTCCACACCGGGAGGCCAGAGAAAGAAGACCGGGGCGAATGCGCGAGTTGCGGGGGACAACACAAACGACAAGACTGCAAGTTTAAGGATGCGACTTGTCGGCGGTGCGAAAGGAAGGGGCACATAGCGCAGGCCTGTCGAGCGCCCCAACCTTCCCGCCAAAAATTCAAACCGACCAATCAGAGCGCGGGAACGACGAAGAGGCCCGTGATTGGTCGATTCAAAAAGGCGAAACTTAATCAGACTGCCGTGAGAGTAGGCCAAGCAGCCACGCCTTGAAAAAAGATTTTACTAAAACACACATTGAAGGGGTGCCGTGCGAATGGAAGTGGACACGGTTCATCGATCACGATCATGTCCTGGGACACTCGTGAAAGCTTGCCAGCCATCGCGGCGCAAGCTGCAACCACAGAAACTAAGGGTACAAGATTACCAAGGAAATCGCATCCCGTCCGAGGGGTAACGTCCGTCAAGTCAAGTATGGACAGCACAACAAGACCCTGCCCATCACCGTGGTCGACGGAACCTTGCCGAGCTTGTTGGGACTGGACTGGTTCCGGCATTGGGCATGGGAGTGACCGAGTCTTCCAAACGACGTCGACCTAAAAGACGAACTAATGAAGGAGTTCGGGACGTCTTCAAAGACTGTTTGGGCAAGTACGAGGGGACCCCGATCTCCTTTAACCTTGACCCACAGGTTGCCCCTATCCGGTTAAAGGCTAGGAGGGTTCCGTTCGCCCTAAAGCCCAAAATCGACTGGGAGCTGGACAAACTAGTAAGCCAGGGAATACTAGTGCCAGTTGACCATGCAAAGTGGGAGACACCCATAGTCACCCCAATCAAACCGGACGGGTCGGTCCGGATTTGTGCTGACTACAAGGCAACGCTTAATAAAGCGTTGCAGAAGAGTGCCTACCCCGTCCCAGTAGTACAACACTTACTGCACTCTTTGGGGCAAGGCCAGGTCTTCGCCAAGCTAGATTTGGCCCAAGCCTATCAGCAGTTACCCGTAGATAGCAACACGGCCGAAGCACAAACGATCAGAACGCACAGGGTGCTTTTAAATGCACCCGTTACAGTTTGGGGTTAGTGTGGCTCCAGGGTTATTTCAGAACCTAATGGAGCGGCTATTGCAGGGACTCCCGGGTGGTACCGTACTTTGATGACGTACTGGTATCCGCCGACAATCTAGAAGACTTAGGGTACGGCTGAGAAAAGTTTTGGGCATTTTCCGTCCGCCGTCTCAAAGTCAAACTGAATAAATGCCAGATCGGGTAGGATCCGTGGAATTCCTGGGCTATCGGATAGACAAGGAAGGAATCCACCCCACTGAGAGCAAGGTTAGGGCAATCAGGAAGGCCCCAGCTCCCCAAAACAAAACGGAGTTACAGGCGTTCTTAGGTCTGGTCAACTTTACGCGGTATTTTTAAAAATAAGGCGACCATAGCCGAACCGCTACACAAATTACTAACGAAGACAGCTGTGTGGTCTTGGGGAAAGGCGGAAGCTAGGGCATTCAAGCAGTAAAAACCTTCTGTCTAGCGATAGCCTACTGATTCAATACAATGGCACGCTGCCATTGGTGTTAGTTTGTGATGCATCTCCCTACGGGTGGGGCTGTGCTCAGCCACCGGTTGCCAAATGGCACAGAAGCCCCTATAGCATTTTACTCCCGAACAATGTCATCGGCTGAAAGAAACTATAGTCAGCTAGATAGAGAAGCCTTGGCCATAGTTTCCCGGGTAAAGAAGGTCCATGGATATGTATTAGGCCGTGATTTCGAAATCGTCACAGACCATAGACCCCTACTAGGCCTGTTGACAGGCGACCGCCCAACGCCCGTGGCACTTTCGCCTAGACTGACCCGATGGACTATCTTTCTGGCTGCGTATTCTTACAAATTGTTGCATCGGCCAGGAAAAGAGTTAGGTCATGCAGACGCTTTGAGCAGATGCCCACTACCAGAGACTATCGAAGACCCCACTCCGGGCACACCCGTCCTGCTAATTGACTCTTTGGACTCGGGTCCAGTCACTTCCAAGGAGGTGGCTCGGGCTTCTTACAAGGACATTACAATAAGAACTGTAATTGGTTGGGTGCAAAGAGGATGGCCCGCTGCGCTGGGCGAGTGGTTTAAGGAATATGTAAAGAAACGGGGAGTTGTCGGCTCAAGGAGGGTGTCTGCTGTGGGGGGATAGAGTGGTGATCCCGGAGAAATTGCGGAAAAAAGTTTTGGAACTCCTGCACGAGGGCCACCCTGGGATCGTGAGAATGAAGGGTTTAGCAAGGAGCTATGTGTGGTGGCCCTTGATGGACACGGAGATTAGTGACAGGGTAGGAAAATGCCAAGCCTGCCAGGAGTCCAGACCACTACCACCAACGGCCCCAACTCGGGAGTGGGAGAGACCCCAGGGCCCATGGTCTAGGATCCACATCGATTTTGCCGGCCCCTTCCATGGGCAAACATTCCTAGTGGTAGTCGATGCCTATTCCAAATGGCTGGAAATCATTCTTATGAGATCCATGACAGCCGAGGCCGTAATCTCAGTCCTTCGGCGCCTATTTGTAACCCACGGGTTACCCGACACCCTAGTTTCCGACAACGGCCCTCAATTCACAGCGACCCTGTTTGAGGGGTACTTGGCGGAAGAGGGCATCCGGCATGTCCTCTCGGCGCCGTTCCACCCTGCGACGAACGGCCTTGCAGAACGTTTCGTACGGAGTGCAAAGGAAGCATTGTCCAGAATCAGGCCAGGCGATTGGCAATTAAAAATTGACACCTTCCTAGCAGTACAACACAGAACCCCCTGTGTAGCAACTGGCCGCAGCCCAGCAGAGCTACTGATGGGGAGGAAGCTTAGGTGCCCATTAGACCGGTTAAACCCAAACTACACCCCAGACGGGTACAAAGGGACAAACGGTAAAACAAGAGAAATGACAGTGGGAAGTCCAGTATGGGCACACAATTATGGAGAAGGCCCAAATTGGGTAAAGGGGACAATCCTTGAAACAACCGGACCCAAATCGTACCGGGTAGAGATAGAGGATGGCCGGGTTTGGAAGCGCCACATAGACCAATTAAGAAAAAGAACAACCAAAAATCCAGAAACAGGCCCTGACTATCCAATGTTTGAATCCACAGCTAACTCAAACCCGGGGCAAACGCGGGACTTATCTGAGTTCGATGAGGTCCAGCGACACCAACCGGTCCCTCCTGAAGAAAGCAGGGACGATTCTGCAAATAATCCAGGGCCGGATGGCCTAGAGGAGGAGCTGAGAGGAACAAACAGTCCCTCCGGCCAGCTCGACTCACTCCCAGAGAATGAATTGCGCAGGTCCGAAAGAGTTAGGAGACGCCCAGTCTACTTGCGTGACTACGTAGAGAAATAAGATGTTAATTTGATGCAAATAGGGGTAAAATGTTTTCTGGGAGGGAAGGAGTGTAATGTATCTTTAAGAGTTTTGGAGGGAAATTAGAGCGGGAAATAGCACGTTGCTGATTGGCCGCTGCCTCCGACTGAACTGTATATAAAGAGGGGTTTTTCTGTTGTTCGCTGCTGGGTTCACTATAAACTAAAGAGCTGTTGTCACTCATCTGGTCTCCTGCCTTGTTATTGCCCGAATCTAACAGAAGTGAGGCCAGTGGTGAAGCTTGCCAGAAATTGTAATTCAACATTAGGAGACATATTGTGTATTTCTACTCTAGATTCCTTATTAAGTACATGTTTGATATTTAAAACAAGAGCATCCAATAGATTTAAATTTAATGTCAACCGCTTTAATCTAGATTGCAGAAAATATGACTTCTGTAACAGAATCATCAGTGCTTGGAATACTTTACCTGACTCTGTGGTCTCTTCCCATAATCCTAAAAGCTTTAACCAAAAACTTTCTACTATTGACCTCACCCCATTCCTAAGAGGAGCATACATGCATAAGAGCACAAACGTGTCTACCGTTCCTGTCCTATTGTTTTTCTTTCTTCTTATATATATATATATATATATATATATATATATATATATATATATATATATATATATATATATATATATATATATATATATATATATATATATATATGCTTATACCTCCTTATATTTACCCATATATGTTTATATACTATATAATCTTTTTGTATGATACTTACATATATTGTTGTGACAAAATAAATTAAATAAATAAATAAATAAACTACTTTTCCCTTTTGTTTCCCTAGGTAATGAAATCTGGGTTAAGTACTAGAGATATCATCTCTATTTCTCTTTTGTTGTGCTAGTTACCTGCGGTAAACAATCTTGACTATCTTTGCCTTTATTTAATTTTACCTTTATTGTGCCACTGGCAAGAACTGATGCTGCAAACTTAACAAAACCACAGTCTCTGTGTGATGATTATAGTCATTTATTTTATTTATTTGTCAAACACAACAGTATATAAGCAACAGTATATAGGCCGGTATAAGCATGAAATAACCATATGAATTGGATACAATCAAAGGGTACATTAGGTCAGGAACGGTAGGCACGCTGGTGCTCTTATGCACCCCCCTTACAGACCTCTTAGGAATGAGGTGAGGTCAATAGTAGATAGTCTTTGGTTAAAGCTTTAGGGATTTTGGGAAGAGACCATAGGGTCAGGTAGTGCATTCCAGGCATTAATAATTCTGCTACTGAAGTCATATTTTCTACAATCAAGATTGGAGCGGTTCACATTAAGTTTAAATCTATTGTGTGCTCGTGTATTATTGCGACTGAAGCTGAAGTAGTCTTCGACAGGAAGGACATTGTAGCAGATGATTTTATGAGTTATACTCAGTTCACGCCGAAAGTGGCAGAGTTCTAAATTTTCTAAACCCAGGATTTCAAGTCTGGTGGCATAAGGTATTTTGTTGTGATCAGAGGAGTGGAGAACTCTTCTTGTAAAATATTTCTGGACACGCTCAATTGTATTAATATCCGAAATGAGGTGTGGGTTCCAGACAGGCGAGCTGTATTCGAGAATTGGTTTAGCAAATGTTTTGTATGCTCTGGTTAGTAGTGTAATAATCCTGGAGGAGAAGCTACACAAGATTAAGTTTACAACTCTTAAAGCCTTTTTGGTGATGTAAAGTCATGTTTCTGTCCTCTCCTACCTTTTAAATTTCCTCTTCCTTCTGTGATTTTGCTACTTCCATGAAATAGAATAGAATAGAATAGAATATAATTTTTTATTGGCCAAGTGTGATTGGACACACAAGGAATTTGTCTTGGTGCATATGCTCTCAGTGTACATAAAAGAAAAGATACCTTCATCAAGGACAACATTTACAACACAAATGATGGTCAATATATCAATATAAATCATAAGGATTGCCAGCAACAAAGTTACAGTCATACAGTCATAAGTGGAAAGAGGTTGGTGATGGGAACGATGAGAAGATTAATAGTAGTGCAGATTTAGTAAATAGTTTGACAGTGTTGAGGGAATTGTTTAGCAAAGTGATGGCCTTCAGGAAAAAACTGTTCTTGTGTCTTGTTGTTCTGGTGTGCAGTGCTCTATAGCGTCGTTTTGAGGGTAGGAGTTGAAACAGTTTATGTCCAGGAGGCGAGTGATCTGTAAATATTTTCACGGCCCTCTTCTTGATTCGTGCAGTATACAGGTCCTCAATGGAAGGCAGGTTGGTAGCAATTATTTTTTCTGCAGTTCTAATGATCCTCTGAAGTCTGTGTCTTTCTTGTTGGGTTGCAGAACCGAACCAGACAGTTATAGAGGTGCAAATGACAGACTCAATAATTCCTCTGTAGAACTGGATCAGCAGCTCCTTGGGCAGTTTGAGCTTACTGAGTTGGCGCAGAAAGAACATTCTTTGTTGTCCTTTCTTGATGATGTTTTTGATGTTAGCTGTCCATTTTAGATCTTGCGATCGATAATATATAAACAACTCCATGGAATTTCAAAATTAAGTAGCCCTGAAGCTGTTAAAACTGTTAAATGAAACAGGGTTTACACAAGATAATGCAGGAGGGGGCAACTTGATTTTTTTTTCATTTGTTTGGGGTGTCAATTCCCACCTGATACCATCACCTGATAGGATGGCATAGCTCAGTTTCGTCTGGGCTTAAACTGGGATTTCAGGGCCAAGACACTCTTATTCCTAATTATATTCCTAATTTACCCTCCCTTTTACCATAACTCCGGTCTGGAAAGAATTGGCAGCTCTTTTTCAGTGTCCAGAGGAAGCTTGTGGCTAACAGCAGTGAAGTCAGTACTTCCTTGCATGCCAGGCCAACATCCTGTACAAAGGATGAAAAAGATGCAGCTGCATGCTTGGGATGGTGATTAAAAGTCAGGGTCCCCACCTCCCCAAAAAAAACCATGCAACTTTTTTGAACCAAAGTAAGACACTACGCTTCAATGTAATTAGAAAATAAGCAAGAGCAATTCTATCCCACCCCTGCCCACTAATTTTTGCTTTATCTTAAGCTGCTTCAAGCACTATCAAATCAATGATAGTGAAATTAATGAATCTGAAGTTAAACAGGAGACTGACTTAACGTTCTAACCATGGGTTTTAAGGGTATATAGAAAGGGGCTATAAAGTAAATTTCAGTGCCAATGTTCAAGATATTATTATCTGAGAAGAAGCAATGCTACTGTCAGTTCAGTTGTGCCAACAAATTTTCTTGGGCCTTCCCCACACCCTCATATATATATATATTACTGAAGGCTGGCTATTTTTGTGTTTAAAATATCCCTTTTAAGCTGAGCTTGTTTTTCTTATCTGAATTTTGCTTTACCTGGTTAATTATTAACTCCAAACACTAGGAAGCTACTCAGCAACTCATTCAGGTGGAACTTCAGAAGGTTGCAAGTAGGAGATGGAAGATCATTTGTATATAACTTGTCCCATTAAATCATATCTTGATTTCAAAACTGGATTAATAATAATCACGCAGTCTCTATAAATCTAGAAATAGGTGTGGCTCATTATTCACTTAATCAGCTTTAGAATTAGAATCTATTTTAAGTATGAAAAGGAAAGTGAACCCATAGAATGGAAGTGATTTCTTTTAAACCCTCATCTTTAGGCTATTCAGCATTAAGAGATTATATAAATAAACATTCAGCAAAATGAATACAAAATCTATGAAGAATCACCATTTGCTCAGGAAGGAAGCTTATTTTGGCTGTGCTTTGGGCAAGTTCCTGTCTCCTGAATACCAAGGTACTTCATGTAAAAATGCAGCCTGAGGCATGGCTCATAAAACTTGCTATGCAATTAAACGAGCAGTTTCTATTGGAAATAAAATCGGTATGTTGCTTGGAATCTGAATTAAGCCAAGCATAAACAGACAGCAGTTAGCACCAGCCATTCTCAAAGCAGCAAATAAATAAAAGCCAGTCAGGAAATAAAGCTGTTTTTTAAATTAAAAAGTGAGCTTAAAAATGTTTTAGCCTACAGTCTAGTCCAATGAGTGGCTCTGTGAACCATGACAGAGAGCTGAGTACCATTCCTATATGAACTTCCTCCTATATTTGGTACATGAATTTATCCAATCCAGTCTCCCTATTGCACGAATAAGGCAACATGAGGCTCACAGATAACAGCATATCCCTATATAACTTTCTTGACGCTGACCATGTTATTCTCCTACTTGACTAAAAATAAATGTAAAATTAAGAGACTGGGTGTACTGCAGGGCAAAGCACCATTTTTTCATTCAATTTGACAAAGGACCTAATGACAGAAATGGTAGAATGATAGAAAGCCTTCCTATGGAATTATTTTGTCTTCTATTTAGTAAATAAGAATTGGAGCCTGATCCTGTCCTATGTAGCAGATATTTCATGAACCAATAGGCAACAATTTTGTGAATGTATCTACTACCTGTTCACAAACACCAAGCTTTGAAAATTTGTCTATCCTTGCTTCTCTCCAAATATTAGGGCTAACTAATCAATGGACTGCAAGGATCCAGATGACTCTTATTAGCATTGCATAAGTACCTTTTTTGTGTATCCTTTTATCATAATCCAGGGTTTCCCAGATTTTTGTACCCAAGACCTGGTAGCTGTACAAATGATGACTTGCCCATTAAAGTTTTCATTACAGCTTTTCCCCAGCATTTTTGGTAATTGAGGACATGTTTTAGATGCAAAATACATGTTATCTGAAACTGAATTATAATCCTTGCTCACAGTGGTGCTATGTAAACAGTCCTTGCCAGAAGAGAATGCTAAAAATAAGTCCAACATCATTCAATCAGCTCCAGTTTCAGAAATTTTCTTAGTGATTTTTATAAATCCGGCTGCTGTTTACAGCTTATCATGTTTTGCAAATCCAACCAAGTATAGTTTATTCAACACACCACAATTAAGCAAAGCATGGTTTATACAAATCGTACAAACTGGATCTATTACAGCATATATAAACTAAGTGCTAGATGTATTGAGGGTGAATGGGGAGGATAGCAACAGAGTGACCTATCTGACACATTGTGCTAAATCAGGGTTGGATTAATAAGTGGTTATTGAATTAGTCACATATAGCTGTCTTTACAAAGCCATAAACTACAATGATGGGTTCATACAGCATATGTTGTCAAACAATGATAAATCCAACTTGTCTTTTGGGATAATTATCCCCTTAGTACTAGAGTGGCAGATTTTATTTTCCTGGGCTCCAAGATCACTGCAGATGGGGACTGCAGCCAAGAAATTAAAAGATGCTTGCTCCTGGGGAGGAAAGCTATGGCAAATCTAGACAGCGTACTAAAAAGCAGAGACATCACCCTGCCAACCAAAGTGCGTATAGTCAAAGCTATGGTTTTCCCAGTTGCAATGTATGGCTGTGAAGGTTGGACCATAAGAAAGGCTGAGCGCCAAAGAATTGAGGCCTTTGAACTCTGGTGCTGGAGAAGACTCCTGCGAGTCCCTTGGACTGCAAGGCGATCAAACAAGTCAATCCTAAAGGAGATCAACCCTGACTGCTCTTTAGAAGGCCAGATCCTGAAGATGAAACTGAAATACTTTGGCCACCTAATGAGAAGGAAGGACTTACTGGAGAAGAGCCTAATGCTGGGAAAGATTGAGGGCAAAAGAAGAAGGGGACGACAGAGAACGAGGTGGCTGGATGGAGTCACTGAAGCAGTAGGCATGAGTTTAAATGGACTCCAGAGAATAGTAGAGGACAGGAAGGCCTGGAGGAACGTTGTCCATGGGGTCGTGATGGGTCGGACACGACTTTGCAACTAACATCAACAACTAGAGTATAAAAAGGACTGATGGCCATTAGCAAAGCACAATCTACAAGAGGAAAACTTTTCACTTCCAGGCAAAATGAAATGTTCATTGCCTGTGTTAGATTTTTTTCAGATATTCAGATTTGAGTGACAGAATAGATTTTTGAGCACATGGAGGCAAGTTCAGAAGACTTGGGAACACCTTTAAATCAAATGTATTTTTTTCTCCAAATGACCTACCAGTATCCGAAGACAAATGCACTCACTGAAGATATAGCACAGTGTTTTAAGAATTGTGGAGAAAATAAATCTAGCAAACAAAATGGAAACTGCAGCTTTTTCCTTCTTGTTTTGGATACCTCTAGAGTCACATCCAGCTCCTCACTTTGCCTAACCCAATCAGGCCCAAATTGACCTTTCCTACCCTGGACAAAATTCCCCTTCAGTACCATCTAACCCAGTGGTTCTCAACCTTTATAGTGCTGCGATCCCTTTAATACAATTCCCCAAGATGTGGTGACCCCTTTAATACAATTCCCCATGATGTGGCGACCCCCAACCGTAAAATTATTTTCGTTTTGAATTTATCGCGCCTGAAGCCATATTGGCTAGCGATCTGAACTGCTTGCGACTGCCTTGAGGACGGAGGCATTAAAGCGGAGACTCCTCCTCTGTTAAGTTTATTGCGCCTGAAGCCAGATTAGGCTAGCGATTGGGAGTGATTGCAGCTGGCTTGAGAAGGAGACATCAGAGCAAAGATTTCTCTCTTTTTAAATTGATCACGCCTGAAGCCGAATTTGGCTAGCGATTTGAAGAGCCTGCAGCTGGCTTGTGAAGTCAACCATTGAAGCGCGATTCTTCAACTCACAAGTATACTTCCCATATTTCCGATGGTTTTAGGCAACCCCTGGCAAATCGTCATTCGACCCCCAAAGGGGTCCCAACCCACAGGTTGAGAACCACTGATAACCAAACTTGTCAGCTCAGAGTACAGCCCAAGGCAGCCGTCATGGAGCTGCACCCAAGTAACAAGCTGAGAAGCCCAACTTTCTGTCCTCCGTCAGCTGATGGCCTCAATCTTTCTTTTCCTTTACGATGGATTTTTCCTAGCTGTGTTGACCCTCCTGAAAGGGCTGCTTGGTCTAACAGAATTCATCCCAACTACAAGGACAAGGACCTGCCTAGTTTCCCCAAACTGGACAGCCAATCAGATCCCTAGGATTTCCTGCCTTGTAGCTAAAATCTTTGCTCCCCCATGTTTTGGGATCCCTCTGTCTTGTAAAGCAGCCATTCAATGTGCAATGTACACAATTCTTTCTCAATGTTTGCCCTGAATTTCCCAGGACAGTTGCCACCCAAGGTTACCTGAGCGGCCGCATTATCCCCTTTGAATTTGGATAATTGCATAGGTCTAGTGTGAATCTATAATAGCAAGCAAAGCCAAGTAATACATCTTATTTAGTTTTATATTATTTTTAGAAATTATATTTATCTGTTCTCTCCCCTTGAACCCCAGCTCGGAGACCATTGGACCTGTTTCTATTGACTGTTTTTGCTGCAGTCAACAAAAAGAACATATGTGTCCAGATTGTTTGACCCTGGATTTTGCTTTGACAATCTCTTCTGCCTGCAAAATGTGCTGGCTTTCAGTCCTAATTAGGAATCCCCAAATGAGATAGCTGTTTGAATGACATTTTTAAAGCGATGGTGCCAGCTAGTGGCAAAGAGATGAAATTGATTGCTTCCATCACACGGCTGATATTTCTGTAAGGATACATAATATAATTTTATCTGCGCCTACATTATGTTTTATTTGTCGGTCATTCCATCACTGTACCAAGAGTGCAGTGGCAACAGGGAAATAGCAAAGTAAAATCTGGCAGCAATCTCCTCTGTAATAGGATTTAATTATATATTATTTATATGGAATTGTAATGTTATCACTGTATTTGTGGAAAGATTGGCTCATGTCAGGCCTTTTATTAGCCATCTCTCTTCATTTCAGTATTTACAACTGTAGATCTTGCTTGCTGTTTATTTGCTTACTGTAAACACATCATTAGATATACTGTAGTTTTTTTTTAAAAAAACCACATACATATTTTTAACATATTTTTTTCCTTTAAATAGTCACTAAGAGTGTAGATGTCTTATTTCGTCAGCTGATTCATTTGTGAACATAAAGAGGGCTATAAAATGGCTGATAAAATTTGAAATGTCTGCACTGGCATGAAAATGGTACTATGTTGACTAAAAATAAGGATCCTGTCTTTCACAAGAAAAAAAAAATCTTCACCTTACGTTTATTTATTCAGTCCTCAGCAAAATGTGTAATAAATATCTGTAAATTACAAAGCAAGTATTTTGTATATACAAAGAACCATTGATGGGTCATCTTTCCAAGTTTGAACAGGCTTGTTTGATCTTTGAACTGCTGTAGAGATCTTAGAATAGTAATAAATAAAGCTATGGACTAAAGGCATTCTGTTAAATAGTGAGAGCTGTTTATACTCTATTACTAACAGGTAGGAATAAGTTATTACTAATACTTGCAAATAATTTATAGCCCAAAGTATTAGGAAAGCAATTAAGTCAAACTTTTCTTTAAATGTCACATGTGCCTAAGAAGGTCAGCCGCTGTGAATAAAGACACCCCAGATAGAAGCACTTCCAATAACATTTTGTGAAGATAAATGAGGGATAGTGACACCAGATTTTATTTACCTTTATATGCAAGTTGTATTAATTGTATGCTTCTAGCTTCACCCACTGGGTGGAGCTGCACTCTTCACTTTTTAAGCTTGATCCCTGGCATGCCAATTACAAAGCACAGCCAGATCAATCAGAATAGAGCTAGAAGGGACCTTAGAGGTCTTCTAGTCCAGCCCCCTGCTCAAGCAGGAGAGACTTATATAGCATTTCAGACAAGTGACTGTTCAGACTCTTCTTAAAAACCTCCAGTGATGAAGCGCTCACAACTTCTGAAGGCAAGCTGTTCTACTGGTTAATTGTTCTCATTGTTAGGAAGTTTCTCAGTTCTAGGTTGCTTCTCTCCTTGATTAGTTTCCAATCATTGTTTTTTGTCCTGCCCTCTGGTGCTTTGGAAAATAAACTGACCCTCTCCTCTTTGTGGCAGCCTCTCAAATACTGGAATACTGCTATCATGTCCCCCCAGTCCTTTTCTTTAGCCAAATCCAAATCCTGCAACCATTCTAGTCTCCAGGCCTTTGATCATCTTAGTTGCTCTTCTTTGCACTTTTTCCAAAGTCTCAATATCCTTTTTGTAATGCGGTGACCAAAACTGAATGCAGTATTCCAGAAGGTTTTATAAAGCGGTACTAAAGTGTTCTCCACCAATCCTTGAGCCAGGAGGAAAAGTATTGTATTCCGGCATAATATTTGCTGCCTTATCTGTTGAGTCGTATTCTATCACAGTAATAATGCTTTCCTACTGTTTTAATATGGGACAAGCAAACGGAAGACTTCCCCAGCTTCATTATCTTCCCCCAGCATCCCTTGCTGGTAGGAATACAACAGCCAATCATGCAACCTAATTCAGACTGGAAAGTATGGGCATGTATTTGGAATGGCATAGTTAGACAACCATCAGTCAATTTGCCAGACTAACAGGTGTGGCAGCAGGTGTGGAGATGTTTTCCATCTGAGGCCAGAGGTGGTCTGCTGCCGGTTCGGACCGGCCTGCCCACCCATCCTGGCGCTATTCCATCCTATATCGCCATGTTTTTGAAGCCGTGCGCATGCGCGGAAGGCCACACACTCACATTTTCGGTGCTGGGCAAACCGGTTCTTACAACCGGCAGCGGCCCACCACTGTCTGAGGCCCATCCATCAGTCTATTTCTGAACAGAAGTGTTAGCACTCTTCTGGAAGTACTCAATCTGTAGCTGATAGGACATAGATTTGGAGAATTGGCACAAGGGGATTAATGATAATCAAGCTTCATTTTTGACCTACTTTGCCTAGGAATGGCAGTGATCCTGTTCTTCTGGGTCAGAGCACCCAGAATTAACCCACAGATACAAAATCTGGAACGCTGTTGATTATCTGGACAGGTCCTTGCAGTTTTCTTGGCAAGGTTTCAGAAGTAGTTTGCTATTGCCTCCTTCTCAGGGCTGATAAAGAGTGACTGGCTCAAAGTCACCCAGCTGAGTTTTATGCCTAAGGCAGAACTGAATTCATGATCTCCCAGTTTCTAGCTTTAAAGCAATACACCAAATTGGCTTGCCTGGACTAGGCAAAACAGTGCCCACTCGATCAAAGTAATGAAAATAGTAAAAAGTATGATTATATAAAAACCCTTCATGCCAGAAACAGGGAATAGTCTTTAATGGTGATTCATCAACAACACACAGGACATAGCTCTCTTTCCTGGTTTATAATTATATAAACCAGGAAAGTACATACATTTTAAATACATATATATATATATGTATTTAAAACTGGAACAACTAACAGTAACTTTAAGCTGCTTCATTCAGTATGGACTAGGGACAAGAGGAAGGTGAAGACCTGGTGTTAAAATGGTTGATGAGGTATATTCACACTACATTTATGAAACGTGAGGTTTAGTCCAAAGGTCATGTAGATTCCCATTCCCCAAATTCACATAATCAAATTTATATGATGGCACACTTGACACATATTTATATGGAAGTAAGCACTTCACAATGAAAAAAACAACAACCAGCCTTTTATTTTTTCCTACGGCTATTTACAATTTTAAGATAACATACCTGAATAAACATTATTAAGGAGGTAAGTTTGAAATGTGGTAGAAAATTCCCTTTTGATTATTAATGGGGTTGCTCTCTGAGTACCTCCAGTTCATAGAGCTCCTATGTTTGAAAAAACCGTTTGTTGTTAGAACTGTACCCATTTCACAGAAAAACAACTCTATATCTGAGCAAGATCTCCTTTCCAGTCTTCTGTCCTTTCACCTGGTTCAATAAGCTTTTTTAGTGAGTGTAGCTGAAATCTGTGGCCATCTTTTTATTCTTCTGTGATTCAGTGAATAGCTCATTAATACTCTTAATATATTTAAGTAACGTATATGGTTGCCCATTTCACGGAAGTAAATCTGGTCGGGGTAAAGAGATTAAAACCCAACAGTTAAAAACAACAACCTATGATGCCTGAGGTAAATGATACATCCAAATCACAAAATCACATCAATAGCCAGGTCTTCAAGGCCTAGCAGGGTTGGAGCCCTCCAGCTCTCCAGATGATTGCTGTTCCAATGCTACCTTCAGTCAAAGCAGGAAGAGCATTTCTAAGAAAGCCAACAGATATCCAACAGCACAGTAGCCAATATCTTTGCTTTCTTCTCTTTGCAAAAGCTTGCCTACTGAGCTTTTCCTCACAAGATCTGACGCAGGATGGTGGTTTGCCCACATCTGTTAGGAAATAGCTGCAGATGGCGGGGCTCATTAGCTGACAGAACTCCTTGGGAACATCATCAGAGAAGGCTGGGACTTCATTTGACTAAATGTGAAGACTTACTCCTGTTCAGCATCATTACACTTTCTCAGATCTTTAACTGGCTGCCTGGCACCTAGGGTATATTTAAAAAGGCAGACATAACATAACCTTGCTTATGTGTCTAACTGAAAGACACATCAACTTTAAATGGGAGTGGTTATGGCATCATTAGAGGGATTCTGAATAAAGTTTGCAGTTTAATACTGTTTTAAAAGATGGTTTAGGGATAGCATTTTAGATATAATTTTTAAAGCATTTTGAAATAGTATAGTACATGTTTCAACAGAGGCAACAGTGAAGCTAAGATTGTAGTTTGCCTCTTAATTTTTTTTTTCAAGAAATCCAGAAGGGGGAGCTCATAGGTTATCCTATAGCTGCAAGTTTAGGTTAAATAGTCCCAGTCTAATTTTGTTTATGTAAAGAATATTTTTTGGGGGGAGGTGTTTGGTACTACTGTAATTATTCATGTACTAGACTTTTTTAATTTTTTTATTTAGCATCTTTGAGTTGTTTTTTAAAAAAAATTATCGTAACATTCTGTTGAATTTTTTTTAAACACAAGTGTTGGTATTCTTTTATTCTCAATTTATTGAGGCCTTATTGAAGGGCTTTGATATTTTAAGATTTCTGTTGAGAATCAGCATAGTATAATGATGAGTAAGGTGCTGGGCTAAGAACAGAAAGACCTAGTCTTTTTCTCAGATGGGTGTTGTTGGGCCATTCACTCCCCCTCAGCCTTAATCATCATCAGGTTCTGTGACAAGATGGCTGGAAAACAAAATCCCTCATTACAGCATGTATTGATTCTTCCTTCACCTTCAGAGGTGGGTTTCAGAAAGTTCTGACCAGTTCGAAGAACCGGTAGTAAAAATTCTGACTGGCTCTGCCGCCATCTATTCTCTGCCTCCCAAGTCTCAGCTGATCAGGAGGAAATGGGGATTTTGTAGTATCCTTCCCCTGGAGTGAGATGGGAATGGAGATTTTACAGTATCTTTCCCCTGCCATGCCCACAAAACCAAGCCATGTCCACAAAGCCACGTCCACATAACCATTAGTAAAAATTTTTGAAACCCACCACTGTTCACCTTGTGAACTAGACACCTCATTACAAAAATGTGGACCCTGCAACCAAAGGGGACAAGTTCTAAGAACAGCATTTAAGGCAAAAGTTAGAAATAAAATCAACTTCCAAGAAGATTCATTTGACACTCCCAAAACTTAAAACAGCCTCAAAAAACAGCCTCAAAAAAACAATAAACCTCTCAAAGTAAGAAGAAACAGTGATATGGATTAAAAGACAACTAAGTCAAGCTAAAATCTGATTTAAACCAGCAATTGCAACAAGCTAAAACCCAATAGATTAGTGTTTCTCAACCTTGAACACTTTAAGTTGGGTGGACTTCAATGCCATGCTGGCTGGGGAGTTCTGGGAGTTGAAGTCCACCCATCTTAAAGTGTTCAAGGTTAAGAAACACTGCAACAGATAAATAACAGGAGCACAAATCCCAAGGCAATGGCAACTGCTAAGATGACCCAAGATGGCCTCAGATGAACATTTCTTGGAAAGAATCTGTAGCTATGATGTCAGAGAGATCTGCCTGAAATTACAGCATAATGATACAACAAAACCTATCTTTAACAATTAAGAGGAGGAAATGTCTTTGTCTATTAAATATGGCACTTCAAATGTGTCACCTGTAATCTGTTTCACCTATGATTAAACAAAATGACCTAAATTGCCAGGATATCATAAAATTACGATTATATTAATTTGGTTTGTCTCACCTAGACTTGTTTATTTTGCTGGGTGAAATGGAAATTTGGTCTGTTGCATCCAAAGTCTGCTAATTGCAGGATCCGTGAAACTGAGGTTTATTGTAATACCTCAGGGGTATTTTTTGTGGATCTTTCACCATCTTTTGATGGCTGCTGATTCGCTGCCACAGGCAACTGTTTGAGGATGTCCGGGAGAGTTTGATTTTTTACTAACGTTTTGTGCTTTCCTTGAGATATGTGTTCCATCTGTTCCAGGTGAGAATAGTTAATGAGTGGAACAGACTGCCCTCCAGGAGTTGTGAGTGCTCCATCACTAGAAGTTTCAAGAAAAGATTGGACAACCATTTGTCTGGGATGGTATATGGATTCCTACCTTGGGCAGAGGGTTGTACTAGAACAGGGGTGTCAAATTCGATTTCGTTGAGGGCCGCATCAGGGTTGTGTTTGACCAGGGTGGGCATGACCAGCTTGACATCACTCCTGTCGGGGGCACCTCTGGTGGCACGAGGGCTCTGCCAGTGAAAACGGAGTTCGGGATTTAATCTAATCTACCTCCAGATCATGTTGTTTGGAATAGCATGGAAAAAGTTTTCTAATGTTATTAGTCAATCCTATGATTGACCTAAATAGACTCTGCAGAGGACAAGACAATTCTAGAATTCATATTTACTCAGGTTATAGAGCTTATTTATTTAAATTAGCCTTATAGTTGAAAGTTTAATATAATGATTCCAGTGTAATTTTGAATTGTATGGTATTGATTATACTATATTTGGGTCATGGCTCTAAACTTGAAATAAGTATCAGTGGTTGTTTTCTGCATTATTGCACTCTGGTCTTGGTAAAACCAGACTGTTGATTATCATTAAAATGTTATTTATTTCATATTTATTAATCCCAATTTTTTCATTCATGTTACAGGTTAATTTATACTTTTATTTCATGCTCTGTTTGGCTTTACTGATTAATATGCTCCATGGCATTCAATAAAGCCAGACTGTGGTAAAAATAAGAGTGGTATTAATTTCTACCATTACAATAAATTTACCTTAATAAAACTAGTTCAGTAACTCTGCAATGTTATTATAATGGATGCTTCAACATTATTAACGGTTGTTCACAATTGCGGTCATAGCACAAATGAGGAAGAGTTGTTAATTGTTGGATTCAAAATATAAACTCGATTGTATTTCATACTGGATTTTACATTCTTAAACTTTTAAATACTTCTAATACTTTTTAAACGTATAATTTTTTTCCAGGATTTAATTATTTCCTTTTCTGTTAAACTTGAATATTAAAACAGATTTTGGATTATGACAAAAATTACATATTCTCTGTAAAATTTACATGATCTTTTCTAATAAAACTTGCAGATGTAGAGATAGATATGGAATAATTGATGTTATTTGTTTTAAGGCAATCACATAAGTGACATGAATTACCGTATATACTCGAATATAAGCCGATCCGAGTATAAGCCGAGGTCCCCAATTTTACCCCAAAAACTGGGGTAAACTGGGGACTCGAGTATAAGCCGAGGGTGGGAAATGAGGCACCTACGGTTGAAACCCTCCTCCCTCAGCTGAGAAGGCTGGCTCCCGCCCGCCCCCCCACTGCACCGGCAGGGCTTCCCCGCGCCGTCCGGTAAAATGTGAAAAAAAGAAAAAAAAAGCAAAACTCGAGTATAAGCCGTATAGACCCGAGTATAAGCCGAGGGCTTAAAAACAAAACTCGAGTATAAGCCGTATAGACCCGAGTATAAGCCGAGGGGACGTTTTTCAGCACAAAAAACGTGCTGAAAAACTCGGCTTATACTCGAGTATATACGGTATATTTGCTAAGTTTCTGATTTATATACAGAACCAGGCAAGGAAGTTGTGTGTATATGTGCATGTGTGTAATTTGTTGCCCATCTCACTGATTTATTAATATTGTAAGTCTGCTTTACTAGGTAAATATGAGATAGAGATACAGTTTCTGATATTCTTGGGCTTTTTATATTTGTGAATACTGCACGGCAATATTTTGAATCTAATTATAAGTGGACACCAGGAAAAAAAGGCTGGTTGACAACAGCACATTATAGAATGTACAATTAAGAAAGCGCATGCTAAACCACTAGCGCTCCAATTCACCACTCGATCAAGCTTCTTTTTAATCTGGTTTAAGTCTCATTGACTTTAATAAAGCCATACCAGCTAGTGTTCTGCCAAAGCAGGTTGGGGTCCAACATTATTAATTCCTGGATATAAAAGAATAGGAACAGAGAAGATAGGTAGTTCTCATCTTACAACAGTTCATTTAGCGACGGTTCGATGATACAATAGCATTAAAAAAAAAGTGAGTTACGACTGTTTTTCTCACTTATGACCACTGCAGCATCCCCCTGGTCACATGATCAAAATTCAGACATTTGGCAACTGACTCATGATGGTTGCAGTGTCCCGGGGTCATGTGATCCCGTTTTGTGACCTTCTGATAAGCAAAGTCAATACTTCACAACTGCGTTACTAACTTAACTACTGCAGCGATTCACTTAACAACTGTGGCAAGAAATGTCGTAAAATGGGGCAAAACTCACTTAACTAATGTCTCACTTAGCAATAGAAAATTTGGGCTCTTTTTATATATTCTGAATTTTTTCAGAATTATAAATATCTCACTTGATAGTCCTGAGATTTAGAAGCTTTTCCCAATCTTGATGTGCTTAATTTTGCTTTTGGACTTTTAATCTTGATGGTCAGATCCAGAATTTGTGGCACTAAAATGTGATCATCTAGAGTATTGCAATATATGGGAATGAATTGGGAGCCTTCTCTTTATATTGTACCACTTCTTCTCATATTGTTAGGCTATTTATAAAACAGCTCTTAAGCCATCACAGAGTAACATTCCAAATGAATTTAGTCCACATTTTCTTTATATCGTGCTTTTAAAAAGCGTTTTAAGATAATTTGTGAATTGTCTGAACGATTTCTCAATTTTTTCTCATCCCGTGACTTAGTGGTTGTGAAAGGAGGATGTCATGAGGAGCCAGTAGTCAGCCAAATTTAGTTTGGCTGCCTCTAGATCAGGGGTCAGCAACCTGCGGCTCTGGAGCTGCATACGGCTCTTTGGGCCCTCTGCTGTGGCTCCCTGTCAGGTGATCCCACCACTGGCTGGCCCCGTCCTTCACCCTCCCTTCCCAGTCACTCTTCATCTGGCCTAAGAAGGTAAGGGCGATGGCGTGGGATGGAGAAGCGCCCAGGGCAGAGACAGAGAGATACGAGGCGGGGGGGGGGAGACATAGAGAGATACAGAGAGAGAGGGAGGGTGGTGAGAGGGAGAGAGGGGAGAGAGAGTTATGTCAAAAGGATTTTGTGGTTCCCAGTGTTTTTTAACAACTGGTTCTCTGCCCTAATGACCAGCTGGGTAGGCGTGGCTAGGGCGTGTGTCATGTGGTGGAAGTGAGTGAGTTGGCCACGCCCACCCAGGTTTTGTGGCTCCCGGTGTTTTCTTTTCTCTGGGAAAAGGGGCCAAATGGCTCTTTGAGTATTTAAGGTTGCAGACCCCGGCTCTAGATGAATGTAAGCACGCCCCTCTCTTAAATATGCTAGTTGAGTTTGGGTAAGAACAAACAAAGCAGTCCTGAAGAGTTTTCCTGAACAAAGGAGAATGGATCATCCTTTTGTTTCACTGGACAAAAGAACAAGAATGAGTCAAGGATCTCAGAATATAGTAGTAGGAAGCCTCTGCCCTGGAATGGTGGTAGAAGAGAGGAAAGAATCTCTGGTATGTTAATGTGGTCATTCCTTCCAAGGCCATGTCTTAGATTCAAGATGGAATTTGTTTCCTCTCCCCTTACACAATATTGAGGACAACTCCATGCCACCACCGTTTTCACTCTTCAAATCCTGAGACACTCAAGACGGTAATAGTCAGAGTCTCTCAAAACATTATTGCAATAGCAACGTGGCACCAGCCACATAGCCAGGTTCAAGAACACTCTCATCCATTGAAACTCACTCAGTGATTTGGGGCCTATTGTCCCCATTCACCTCACAAAATTGTTGATGTAGGGATAAAATGAAAGGTTTCTTTGTGAGCTGATTGAGTTCCAGAATAAAAGAAATTAATAGCAATGTAACAACTATAATAAAACAAAGCAATTAATGCTCCATTTAGCTGACCAATAGAACAGTTAAAGCATCTAGCCACTGCATTGCCATCGCCATAGTCTTAAATCATGCTACATTTGTGATTTATAAAAACTCTGCACAGTGTTATTGGGGGCCTGGCAGCTAAAAAACTACAAAAGAGCCCTTTTTATTTTTTTGATCAGTTTAAAAGTGAATAAAATTGTAGTGATCAAGCTACAGCAATCAAGTCTCTCAAGGGAGATTGAAGAATTGGGACACAAGATGCAATTTGCATACCGAGCAAATAGATCAACAGATGATGCTGTTAATATGGCTGTGCACTACATCCTACAACATCTTGAGTCTCCAAAGACCTATGCAAGAGTATAGCCTTTTTGTAGACTTTAGTTCAGCATTCAATACCATCATTCCAGACATTCTTCTAACTAAGCTAAACCAGCTACAGGTACCGGAACAGACTTGTAAGTGGATCACAAGCTTCCTAACAAACAGGAAGCAGCAGGTGAAGCTAAGCAAGATCACATCAAATACCTGTACAATTAGCACAGGGGCCCCCCAAGGCTGTGTGCTCTCCCCACTTCTCTTCTCTCTGTATACCAATGACTGCATCTCCAATGATCCATTTGTTAAGCTACTGAAGTTCGCAGATGACACAACAGTGATTGGTCTCATTCGAGACAATGACGAATCCGCATATAGACGAGAGGTCGAACGACTAGCCTTGTGGTGCAACCAAAACAATCTGGAACTGAACACACTCAAAACCGTAGAAATGGTGGTAGACTTTAGGAAAACCCTTCCATACTTCCACCTCTCACAATACTTGACAACACAGTATCAACAGTAGAAACCTTCAAATTTCTGGGTTCTATCATATCGCAAGATCTCAAATGGACAGCTAACATCAAAAACATCATTAAAAAAGGACAACAAAGAATGTTCTTTCTGCGCCAACTCAGTAAGCTCAAACTGCCCAAGGAGCTGCTGATCCAATTCTACAGAGGAATTATTGAGTCTGTCATTTGCACCTCTATAACTGTCTGGTTCGGTTCTGCAACCCAACAAGAAAAACACAGACTTCAGAGGATAATTAGAACTGCAGAAAAAATATTTGCTACCAACTTGCCTTCCATTGAGGACCTGTATACTGCACGAATCAAGAAGAGGGCCGTGAAAATATTTGCAGATCCCTCGCATCCTGGACATAAACTGTTTCAACTCCTACCCTCAAAACGACGCTATAGAGCACTGCACACCAGAACAACTAGACACAAGAACAGTTTTTTCCCGAAGGCCATCACTCTGCTAAACAAATAATTCCCTCAACACTGTCAGACTATTTACTGAATCTGCACTACTATTAATCGTTTCATAGTTCCCATCACCAATCTCTTTCCACTTATGACTGTATGACTATAACTTGTTGCTGGCAATCCTTATGATTTATATTGATATATTGATCATCAATTGTGTTGTAAATGTTGTACCTTGATGAACGTATCTTTTCTTTTATGTACACTGAGAGCATATGCACCAAGACAAATTCCTTGTGTGTCCAGTCACACTTGGCCAATAAAATTCTATTCTATTCTAAAAGTATTCCTGACAATGGAAGAAGGACATTGAGTTCCAGTATTTCTACCAGAAAGCCAGATTCATGATGGTTTGGGGTTCAGATAAACTGATTTAGATGCTGGACAAAAAAGGCAACTTGAGATCACATAGGTTCAGGAGAACCAGACAGGCTGCACATGGAAGTACTTTGAGTTAATATTTTATTGATATATCAATCACGATGTCTTTTTAATTGCTGCCAGTTTTGACAATACTAGAGAGAGGTTGCGCTAAAGCAATATATTGAATCACATTTTGGTCTAGTGTTATAAGAGTCTATCTCCTTCTTTGTGGCTCATTATGACAAGTGAACATAAAATTTTTGACTGAGTAAAATACATTTTATTTTTCATGGATAAGGATGTTGCATGCGCACAGCCAATATACTGTATGTTAGACATTTCTTTCTTTCTTCCGTTCACATTATTTCCTTACCCTGAATTTATTACTGTATTGCACATTAACCTGTTACGGAAAAATTCCTTTGGAACTCTTCAAAGTTTGCCTTGGTTTTCATCAGCCTGTTATAATTTCGTGACACTCACCACTTGCATTGTTTCTTGCTCACTCTCCACATGGCGAACAGCTAGTTGGTTTTTATTTCAGCAGATCGATCATTTGAGCAATGACATTTTCTGGCAAACCAAGGATCTGAAAAGTAAGAAGCATACAATCCAGAGCCTTGCCCCAACTGCTTAAACTGCATGTGAAGCAGTAAACAGCCTAAGGTGTGCCTATAAATTGTAATAATAAAATACAGTATTTTATGGATGTGGTAACATTACAAGAAAAGATTGAAAACTGTTTTAAGACCCTTCATGGTTCATAAGCAGAGATTTTGTCCTGATATTATTTCCATGTCGGCATCTTTTATGCGCCTTCCTCTAGTTGTGGGTACTAAAAGATCTTTTTACAGGAGTTCTTGATTTATGAGCCACATGGCACAATTGCCTAATGGCTTCTGGAACCTTATTTCAGGTGATTTGGAAGCTTTATACCAAGGGATGATTAGATATTTGCTTCCTCATTCTTGAATTTGATACACGAGTCCAGAAGCCATTTGTGATGTACGCTGATGATACTCAGCTGTACTTTTCCACCCCGGACCACCCCAACGGCGGTCAAGTGCTGTCCCGTGCCTGGAAGCTGTACGGGTCTGGATGGGGAGAAACAGACTCAAGCTCAATCCTCCAAGACGGAGTGGCTGTGGATGCCGGCATCCGGTACAGTCAGCTGCATCCGCAGCTGACTGTTGGGGCGAGTTAGTGGCCCCAAAGGAGGTGGTTCGCAACTTGGGTGTCCTCCTGGATGGACGGCTGTCTTTGATGAACACCTGGCGGCCGTCGCCAGGAGGGCCTTTACCAGGTTCGCCTGGTTCGCCAGTTGCGCCCCTTCCTTGATCGGGATGCCTTATGCACGGTCACCACGCCTGGTTACGCCTAGGCTGGATTATTGCAATGTTTCTACATGGGCTGCCTTGAGGTGCACCCGGAGGCTGCAGTTAGTCCAGAATGCGGCTGCGCGAGTAGTAACGGGAGCCGCCGTGGCTCCCACGTGACATCGCTGCTCCGTAGCTTGCACTGGCTTCCTGTGGTCTTTCGGTGCGCTTCAAGATTTTGGTAACTATCTTTAAAGCGCCCATGGCTTAGGACCCGGTACTTACGAGACCGCCTGCTGTTACCTTTTGCCTCCCACCGACCAGACGCTCACAGAGAGGGTCTCCTCAGGGTGCCGCCCGCCAAACAGTGTCGGCTGGCGGCCCCAGGAGTAGGGCCTTCTGTGGGGCAGTGACGCCTGGAATGAACTTCCCCGGTCTCGCCAAGTGCCCGATCTTCGGACCTTCCGTCGTGAGCTCAAAACATATTTATTCATTAAAGCGGGACTGGCATAATTAGTGATGTATTTTAATTGGGTTTTTAATATTTTTTAACTTTTTAATTTAAATTTTAATAATCGGCCTTTAAAATTTGCTCTTTTTAATTGTTGTTTTAAACTGTATATATCTTTGTTTTTACTTTGGCTGTACACCGCCCTGAGTCCTTCGGGAGAAGGGCGGTATAAAAATTTAATAAAATAATAATAAATAAATAATAATAATAAAAAACTACGAAGGAGCCCTTTTTATTTTTTTGATCAGTTTAAAAGTGAATAAAATTGTAGTGATCAAGCTACAGCAATCAAGTCGCTCAAGAGAGATTGAAGAATTGGGACACAAGATGAGAAAAGTATTCCTGACAATGGAAGAAGGACATTGAGTTCCAGTATTTCTACCAGAAAGCCAGATTCATGATGGTTTGGGGTTCAGGAGAACCAGACAGGCTGCACATGGAAGTACTTTGAGTTAATATTTTATTGATATATCAATCATGATGTCTTTTTAATTGCTGCCAGTTTTGACAATACTAGAGAGAGGTTGCGTTAAAGCAATATATTGAATCACATTTTGGTCTAGTGTTATAAGAGTCTATCTCCTTCTTTGTGGCTCATTATGACAAGTGAACATAAAATTTTTGACTGAGTAAAATACATTTTACTTATCATGGATAAGGATGTTGCATGCGCACAGCCAATATACTGTATGTTAGACATTTCTTTCTTTCTTCCGTTCACATTATTTCCTTACCCTGAATTTATTACTGTATTGCACATTAACCTGTTATGGAAAAATTCCTTTGGAACTCTTCAAAGTTTGCTTTGGTTTTCATCAGCCTGTTATAATTTCGTGACACTCACCACTTGCATTGTTTCTTGCTCACTCTCCACATGGCGAACAGCTAGTTGGTTTTTATTTCAGCAGATCGATCATTTGAGCAATGACATTTTCTGGCAAACCAAGGATCTGAAAAGTAAGAAGCATACAATCCAGAGCCTTGCCCCAACTGCTTAAACTGCATGTGAAGCAGTAAACAGCCTAAGGTGTGCCTATAAATTGTAATAATAAAATACAGTATTTTATGGATGTGGTAACATTACATGAAAAGATTGAAAACTGTTTTAAGACCCTTCATGGTTCATAAGCAGAGATGTTGTCCTGATATTATTTCCATGTCGGCATCTTTTATGCGCCTTCCTCTAGTTGTGGGTACTAAAAGATCTTTTTACAGGAGTTCTTGATTTATGAGCCACATGGCACAATTGCCTAATGGCTTCTGGAACCTTATTTCAGGTGATTTGGAAGCTTTATACCAAGGGATGATTAGATATTTGCTTCCTCATTCTTGAATTTGATACACGAGTCCAGAAGCCATTTGTGATGTAGGCTTTGGGAGAGGAAGTTGTATGTATTTTACGGCCACAAGATGACGCCGTTCACTGTAGCTTTGAGTTTTCTTATCGACCATCCTTCTTTGCTCTGGCAAACATTGCCTTTGCTAAGGACTGGGGAAAAAAGGCCAAAGATCTTTCTTTTGACCCTTGGAAGCTGAAGAAAGAAGCTCGATAGATCAATGCAGTTGATGGGTAATACTCGCCCTTAAGACCTGTTAAAAATCTGCAATAAATTTAGGGTGACTAATGCCCTGAATGTAAGCAATGCAACCGCAGGGAAGGGAAGACCATTAGCAAGAACATGCACCAGAAGTTGCACTTTCTGTGCTGCAGAATGGCTCATCTCTGTTCTGCATTTTATTACTGGGTTGCTGCGGTTGAGATTTTTTAAATCCCCCGTATTTACTGTACAAGGAAAATGACAGAACAAAACTAAACACCTTTACTTAGGAACTTTCAAATTGGATTAACTGTATGGATTAACTGAAATGGTCTTACATTTCATATAGATGTACATGGGATTGTGCCAGTGGTAGGTTTCAACCGGTGTAACAACTGGTTCGCTTAGTGCATGTGCCAAACTTTGCGCACAAGTCAAACTTTGCACATGCGCCAAACTTGCACTCTGCGCAAGTGCATTGCATTTCAGAACAGCTGAGGCGCGGCAATCCGCTCTGCTGCGCCTATCAGCTGGACTAAAAATGAACAAATATAGGTAAGTATATTGCAGGGGTGGGCGGGATTGCCCAGCTGACGGTCGGAGCAAAGCGGTTCACTCTCAGCTCACCATCGCCGCTACCGGCTCGCCTGAAGTGGAGTGAACTGGTAGAAACCCACCACTGGATTATGCTCTTAGCATGTTTAGACCCCAGCTTGAAAGGGAAGCAAATGACTGGAAGGACTGGACAATAGGACAGAGACTTCTCAGCACTAGGAATCTGGTTCCTCACATAATCAGGCAAAGCAAAATGTTCCAACTTTAAACCTAATTTCACATTAAACCATTATGTGGTTGGTTGGCTGGTTGGTTTGGCTTTAATTGTATGAATCCAGGCACTATTTTTTATAAGCCATGTTTTATGGCTTAGTCTGTTGTGCAAACTGGTCCCATTGTGACTTGTCCCAAACTGCCTGAATTTAGATGGAGGATTTGCAGCTGATGGGTCGAAAAGAAAGCTGCTAGTTGGTTCAGTTTCCCTGACTAGATAAGGATGATGATAGAGCTAAGAATTTGAAGCTCTTGATCCATCTAGGGATCTAATAAATCAAGATACATGCTGTATATCTGAATAGTGGTGCTTTAGTAAATATTTTTGGGACAAGGGTTGCTCTATGCCATTGGTTAGTTAGAAATCATTTGGATATGATCTTTCAGCAATTAAATCTCTTGATGGGTCATCATTTCCAATATAAAACACCCATTGCTTCTGTACTGCTGAATAGTGACTAGGAATGGTTATACATACACATACATATACATACATACATACATATATACATACATATATATTGCTGATAAAGAAATAAAGGGAGACTAGTTTAGATCTATTTCAAGCTATTTAGCTCTCATCAGCTAGTCACACCCTTATTGGAATTTGAACTTGGGCTGCCTACATATTAGGCAGTTGTATTAACGTCTGAGCCATAAGTTCTCTCTTTATCAGCTGAGCCAGGGGAGAGATTAAGTGTTTTTCTGTCGAAGCACCTTGTCTGCCCCAATATGGGAGGAAACATACTGCTTCCCCCTCTAATGTGCAGGCAGCCCAAGTTCGAATCTGAGTAAGGGTGTGGCTAGCTGAGAGCTAAATAGCTTGAAATAGATCTATACTAGTCTCCCTTTATTTCTTTATCAGCAAAATATATTTGCTACAAAATAGTTTGTCATGAAAGCGACTGCCTGAGGGCTCCTGGCTTTGAGTTGAAAGGCGAAAGGAAGCAGTATGCTCCCATATTGGGGCAGGCCAGGGCTTTGACAGAATGAATATATATATATATATATATATATATATATATATATATATATATATATATATATATATATATATATAATCTTTGTTCGGGTTTTCTCCGTAAAAGTGTCTTGGCCACGGTCTCATTCGTCATCTTCAGGCTTCAATGTGGAGCTTGCTCCCAGAAGCACGAAGCAGCCTGAAGATGATGAGTGAGACCTCGTCGAAACGTCGCCGAGATACCCTCAACCTTACACGGGAAAAGACCCGAATATGCCAAGACCTACATATATATATATATATACATATATACATATATATATATATATATATATATATATCTATATATATCTATATATATATGCACGAAGCCGAAAGCACCAGCCTGAAGATGATGAGTGAGACCTTGTCGAAACGTCGCCAAGATACTCTCAACCTTACATAGGAAAAGACCCGAATATGCCAAGACCTACATACCTATTCCCGTGAAAACCTACGAATACACACACACACACACACACACAATAAATTGCAAGATTTCCCCCCACCATTCATGAATCGGATGGTAAGAAACTCCTTTTAGAAATATCAACAAGAAAAGGTTTTCAACTGTATAAAAAGAAAATCTGACGAGGAAAAGGTCAACCTGGACAACAGTATTGTAACCATACAAATTAAAGAAATGGATCTTTCTTTATTAGGTCCAATAAAAGCCCATCTGTTGTTGAAAACCTCTCAGTCTTCCAGGCTGCTTTATCAGACTGCAGATGCTTAAAGGGCCACACCAGACTTTGAACATACGATGGGGATGATTTTTCCAGAAGTTCAGAATTAAAAGTTAATCTGATTTCATTTGATTTTAACATTTACTCAACACAGTGGATTCAGTTATTTCCCTTATACATAACGATTTCAGTCTTTTGTCACATTGTCCATTTTTATTCAGTGGTAATATTTGATGGGACTTTAGGTTGTTGCATTCCAGGCTTTCTGGTGGTGCCTATAAATAACCAATGATAGCTTTTGTGTGATGAAACAAATCAGGTGGGAATGGATGATGTTCTAATTCTGAATCTGCATTTACTTATATTCCCGAGCAGGAGTGTGGGGGAAAGCTGCAAATATTCAGATTAAACCCTGTAAAGTGCTAGGATTCTTCAATATGTATGTGATGCTTTTCCAGGTCTCCTGGGATAAAGAAAGACACAAATCAACATGAGTATTGATGAAGATATAAAATCTGGCTATTCCTCACATTTGACCCCCTTAGGTGAAACACATCAGGAAGAAATAAAGCACTTTTTAAATTAAGAAAGCTGGACTGTCTTAGGTACTTAACAAGATAAAATGCAGCATTTTGAATGTGACTTCCAGACTTCCAGAATATGTGTGATACAGGGCAGCAATAGAGATAGTGGCTTTGTGGTAGTCAGTAAAGCAAATACAAAACCATGTTTTAAACAGTACTTTTTTTTTTGCATTAACAAACCATGGTTTATTTACTGTTTGAATGGTATCAAAAGCCTGTTAAACACTATTATTGTATCACCCCAATCATTGTGATGCATTCTTTTAGTATTCGTTTAAGACAGGAAACTGATGGGTTTGAATCGGGTGAAATGGTCCCAGTTCGGACCGGATCACGCGATCCGGTAGCAATGGTGGCGGGTAGTTCGGAGAACCGGTAGCAAAAATCCCTGCCCCTCCCATGCCCAGCTGAGCTGCGTGATCATCAGAGGGTTTTTTTTACTTTTTTTTTTCATAAAAAAGTTTTATTTTTACAATCATATCAAACAGCTCATCCAATGTACAGTTATATACAATTAGTCGGGCTTGCCCAGTCACCACCCCCCTTTTTAACACTCTTCCCTCTTCTACCTTCTTCTACCTTCTTCTACTTTCCAGACCTTCCTCTCCTTCTCTTATCTACATCCTCTCCTCCCTCCACCCTACACCTTCCTTCTCCCTCTTCTACCCCTCTTCCTTCCTCTTCTCCTCTTTTCTACCTCCTACTCTCTCCTCTTTTTTCTCTCCCCACCGTTCTAAAATGGTAACTGGGCAGACCCGACCCTACATTAATTATATTTATACATCTTCAATAATCCCTGTACATTAACCATCACTCCATCCTCTACCTCAACCCCAATTCCCTCCCCTTACCCCCACCCCCACCCTGACTTCCCAGAACAAAATGCAGGGTATCAAAACTAACAATCATAATCCAAAATAATTCCTAAATTATAATCTCTAGTCACTCCACACGTAATCACACTCTCAATTCCCCTCTCCTTCAGAAATAAATCTAATACAAAATATTTCCTAAATTTACTCATATGCTATTCGATATTTTTTTATCTGATACTTATTTTGAATATAATCAATCCACATTTTCCATTCTAAAATATATTTTTCTTGTGTATAGTCTTTCAAGTAAGCAGAATTTTTTTTTTACTTTTAAAAACATTTTTTCTTTGGCTGAAAAAATGCTTTTAAAAGTAAAAAAAAAAAGCCTCTGATGATCGCGCGGCTCTGCTGGGATTATCAGAATCTTTTCAAAGCATTTTTTCTACAACCTCTTTGGCCGAAGAGGCTGTAAAAAAAAGCTTTTAAAAGGTTCTGGCGATCAGGCAACTCAGCTGGAATCGTCAGAACCCTTTCAAAGCATTTTTCTACAACCTCTTTGGCCGAAGAGGCTGTAAAAAAATGCTTTTAAAAGTTTAAAAAAAAAAAAGTTGGCTACGCCCACCCAGTCACATTACCCCCCCAAGCCACGCCCACAGAACCAGTAGTAACAAATTTTACATTTCATCCCTGGTTTGAATCCTTGCTTAGCCCCAAGCTTAGTAGGTATCTTGGTGTCAGTGAGAATCTCAAAAATAAAAATAATAACATATATCACCCAAAGTCATACAAGAAAAATATTTTGATATTTAATTTTATTTAAGGATCGTAACAGTTTGAAGCTGTGTTTTTCAACAATCATGCCATCCGATGAGGTTTGATTCATGGGAAAGACCTCTAGAAGGCCTTTGCTGGTTGCCAAAACCATTTGCTACAGTCCACTGCAAGTTTGAAGACTTGCTTTGATTGCAATGCAGGCACACACCTTACTAATTGCAAAGGGATCGCCTCTTAATTAAAAATCAATGAGCCTGATTTTATTGTGCCTTTTTTAGACTGACGCAGGAGAGTCACACATTTTTCTGTAGGTTCACTTAGGTTTCTTGGTGAAATAAATACTGTAACTGGTTTCTCTTACTTGGGCATTGGATTTATTTTGCTAGATGATGGTCTGAAGGAGGATGAAGCGGATTTGAGGGCTATCATACAAGGAATCTTGTCCCATTTTTTGACCATGTCTGATCATTGGCAGCTTTCCTTCCTTAAAGAAAGATAACTGTATTCAGGAAGGATTCTGAAGTTGCACTACTTATCCTACAATGACTTGGGAGGCAATGAAGCAGCTGTCACATGGAGTCATCCTGCAGGATTGTTGAGTCTAAGTCCTTTCTTATGGTTACTTGAAAAAGTAACCTAAGAATCTTAGGCAAGGATTGGGTTGTGCATCATCTCTGACCACAAGGGAGAATTGTAAAATGACCACCAATTGGCTGGAGTGGATCAGATGATATGCATTTCATCATATAGTTTACAAAGCACATACCCTTCCATATAATAAACATAAAAAAACATAAAGAATAAAATGCTGTAGAACAGATAAAATCATAGGGTATGTATGAGCTAATCACAAAATCCATCCAGACCCAACTTGGCACCAATAGTAGAAACACAATTTGTCTCAAATGTGACTTGTTAGCCAATAATGAATTTTGACTTTGAAAACTGAGACTTCCTAATATGGCATCTCTACAGGTCTTTGTATGACTAAGAAGGCTTCAAGGGGATTTCGATTAGGTTCATTTTGGAAAGATTTTGTTTTAGCTTTTATCCCATGCGGATAAAGGTAATCTTCAGTTAACAAAGTTAATTGGAATTGCAATTTCCATCACTAAGCAATGCAGTCATCAAGCACAATGTCACATGTTCTCATCACTTAGTGACAGCAATCTTGGCAACTTGCCGTTGTTGTCATTAAGGGAAGATTGCAGCTCATCAAGTGAGTCCCAGGTTGCTTGAAAGTAGACTGACAGGCAAGTGGCTGCATATGGATGGGGGAGGGTCCACACAACTTACTGGAGCAATTTGTAACCTCCCCTACCAACTTTTGCATTAACTTTTGGAGTAAGCTGGCAGGGAAGATCACAAGTGGCAATCCTGTCATTGTGGGACGCTACGACTATTGTAAGTGCAAGCTAATTGCCAAGCCCTCAGTTTGTGATCACATGGCTGCAGGAATGCTGCGGCAGCTAGAACTTCAAGGAACCTTTCATAAGTACAGTTATTCAGCATCGTCATAACTTTGAATGGTTGCTGAACAAGTGGCCGTATAAATTACAATAATCCTAGCCTAGACTTGAGTAAGGCTTGACATAGTTGTGTCTTCGGCTGAAACTGTCTCACAGTTCAGCTCCTGTGTTTAGATCCCAGAGACTGTGTAGGATATGAGAGCCTTTCTAGCCAATTTCCTATTTCTAGCCAAGATTATGCTATTGGATATGTTAAAGTCATGGTAAAGGCCTGTTCTTTTCATTTAGCTGTACATTAATTTCATAGGAGCCAGAAACAATACCTTCTCCACAAGGAACTCAAACCACACCTACCTGGGATAGAGACAAGACTTATTTTCACCCTAGGGTAGATATCTCTAATTTGTAATTAATCAATTACAAGTTAGAGTAATTGATTAATACCATATCATCGGGGCAGGAAATACTGCAGAATGTGACCATTATAATTGTTTAGATTTACAATGTGATTTGAATTCTGCTCATGCTGCTTTCTGCCTGAGGAACAGCCTGTGAGGAAGCTCCTCCTCCATCCTGTTGCCTCATAGAGTCATAATGATATGAAATAATTTTTTAGTATGTGTAGAAGACATAATAAGGACTTTTGCTGTATCTTTGCTACTAATCAAACAAAAGACAGCAGGAATAAATTTTTCTATTGCTCACTTTATAGTAGGGGTCTCCAACCTTGGTCCCTTTAAGACATGTGGACTTCAACTCCCAGAGCTTTGCTGGCTGAGGAACTCTGGGAATTGAAGTCCACAAGTCTTAAAGGGACCAAGGTTGGAGACCCCTGCATTAGAGCAGGCTTGTCAAACTGGTGGCCTGTGGGCCGGATGGTGGCCTGTGGGCCATGGCCACCCCAGCTCTGCAAAGGCAAAACACGTCATGACACGTCACAATACATCATGTGACGCGATCGAGTTTGACACCCGTGCTTTAAAACAACTTTTAGAAGTAACTCCAGCAAATCTGTAAGAATTGCAATATATTCAAGTAGCCCATGCTAATCGAGCAGCAGTATTAGATCATAGGTAGACTTAAGCAACCAGCAACAATAATAATTCAATACCCAGCAGCTTTGCTCTAGAACTAATGAGTAAATGAAAGAGGATTCTCATCTCTTTTTTTTATAGGATAAAAGATGCAATCCAATACATCATGAAGCCTCCTTAATTTTATTGATTTTAGTTTGCCAACTTTTTGCAGAATTGTGGGCCAAAAATGTTTCTCCTGTTAGAACTCAGAGTTGGAATATATAGATCATTATTTACAAGAGCCGCGGTGGCGCAGTGGTTAGAGTCCAGTACTGCAGGCTACTTCTGCTGATCACCGGCTGCCAGCAGTTTGGCAGATCGAATCTCACCAGGCTTAAGGCTGACTCAGCCTTCCATCTTTCTGAGGTGGATAAAATGAGGACCCAGATTGTTGGGGGCAACATGCTGACTCTGTAAACCATTTAGAGAGGGCTGTAAAGCGCTAAGAAGTGGTATATAAGTGCTATTGCTATTGCTATCCACTTCTGAAATAAAGAAAGTGCACTGATGGAATAATCCTTCAATTTATTGTCATAAAACTGTTGATCTTGAGAATGTTGAAGGGCTAATCCTGATTTGCTTATTGCTTAGAAAATACTCAAAGTATGTGTAGATTCATATCTTCCCCTTTCAGCTTAAATTATAAAATACTGACAATAAAATTATTTGGCTTCAGTATCAGTTGTTCTACAGTTTTTTTCTAGACATACCGTATTCTTCAGAGTATATGACGCACCTTAGTTTTTGAGGAGGAAAATAAGAAAAATGCTGATTGGTGAGTGAATTGGCCTCCCGGAATACCCCCAATCAGCTCTTCTCAGAGGTGAACTTTAGCAACAGGTTCATTGGTTGTGAGCTCTGGGCCTTGCTTTTTTTTTCAGCCTCTGAAACCTCTGTTTGAGAGGCTGGGCAGGGCTACATTTGGTGTATAAGAAGCACCCAGTGGTGGGATTCAAATAATTTAACAACTGGTTCTCTGCCTTAATGATTTCTTCCAACAACCAGTTCACCAAATTACTCAGAAAGTTAACAACCAGTTCTCCCGAAGTGCTGCGAACTGGCTGAATCCCACCACTGGACGCACCCAAATTTTCACCCTCTTTTAGGGGGGGAAAGGTGCATCTTATGCTCCGAAAAATATGGTACTCTTTTTAGGTAAGTAAAATAAATATGAGTAGTTTTCACCCCTACAAATGCCACTGTTTACAAATCCTCCTGCCAACCTCTGTTGTGAAAAGGTTTTAGAAAAGGGTTTAACAGCACCCATTAAACAAAGATATGCTTCTATACAGATATGGATTTTTATAATGTATATTTGAACTCTGGGCAGTTATATCTGAGTAATTGTAGAGATGGATGCTACAAAGTATGCTTAAATCATGTGTGTTTTTGGCATGATGATTTTGGTTAATACAGGAGAGAATTCAGAAAAAAAATATGAACATGCTAACCACTCTAGGTTTTATATTTGCATTAAAAAGAATTCAGAGCAAAGTTGTTTTAAGACTTATTACTAATCAGGGAGATAAGAGTGTGTGCCATTGAATCTGTAACATTTCTTGGTGAATGACAACAACTGCCTCCCAAATTCCCATTTTATATCCCATACATATGTTCCTTTTTGTTCAGAAATGGGCTTTCCTTTCTCTAGACATGACATCTGGTAAAAATGTGTGGTAATTTAGCTTCAGATCTGTACTCCCTTTTATCTGGCTTGAACTGGGCAAAATTCCATAAGAATTAGAAAGTTATTTTTTCTTGGGAGTGTGAACTTCAGATTGTGGAACGACAAGTCTGCCGTTATATGGAAATTCAGATAACATTAATCTCATGTAGTCTCCTGTTCAGAAAAGATAATTCAGAGGCCTGGTTCAGGAACTATAGAAGACAGATATAATCAGCATGTGATCCCTTAACTATCCCTTAAAAAGTCTTCTATAAAATGTACTCAGGAGATGGTGGATGACAGCTTCTGTAATTCCCAGCCATTTTGGCTGTCTAATACTGTAATCTAATATATCTGAAGAGTATCAGTTTGGAGAAGGCTGACCTAGCTGTGGATCACAGGACACAGAATTACCACAGAACCACTATTCTGGCAGAGAAAAAAACCCAAGCTACTTTCCTGGTAAAATCCCCAAGAATGGCAACTGAGTTCAGTGGGTTCTATGATCTGATCTATTGTTGATGTGGTTTTAGCTGACCCATTTTTGCCTTCTTCAAAGAACAGCGTTTTTTTCTTTATAATTTATTTATTTATAAAAATTTATAGGCCGTTTATCTTACCTCAAGGTAAGCTTACAATAATTAAAGATGAAAAACTACCGTATTTTTCGGAGTATAAGACACACTTTTTCCCCTCCTAAAAGAGGCTGAAAATTTGGGTACGTCTTATACTCCGAATGTAGCTTTTTTTGAAGTTTTTTTCCAGCCCTAACGAGGCGCTAGCGAGTGAAGCGATCTCCATGGTTTGCCTGCTTTTCTCATTGCTTCTCTTTCCAAAGATCAGTTGTGCTTTAGAAACTGTTTTTTATCACCAAGCAGGGCAGGGATGAAATGCTCCTGGTTTGGACCGGATCGGCCGATCCTGTAGCAATAGTGGTAGGTGATTCAGAGAAGCAATAGCAAAAATCCCTGCCCCCCGCCCATGTCCACCCAATGCCCGGTTGCTCGCTTCCCGCTTCTTTTAAAAAATGCTTTTAAAAGGTTAAAAAAAGAGGCTCTTACGATCCCAGCTGAGCTGCCTGATCGTCAGAGCCCCCTTTTTTTACTTTTAAAAGCATTTTTTTTACAATCTAATTGGCCGAATAGGTTGTAAAAAATGCTTTTAAAAGGTAAAAAAAGAGGCTCTTACGATCCCAGATGAGCTGCCTGATCGTCAGAGTTCTTTTTTTAAACTTTTAAAAGCATTTTTTTTACAACCTGTTTGGCCGAATAGGTTGTAAAAATGCTTTTAAAAGTAAAAAAAGATCGTGCGCCACAGCTGATCACACCCCGCGTGCTGTTCTACTTACCCTATGCCTCTTTTTGGCATGCATTGCATGTGCACGCTCCTTGCATTTGGTCATAGTGCACACTTGGCATGCATAGTGCACATGCGCAGCCAGTGAACCGGTAGTAAACCAGTTCAGATTTCACCACTGGAGCAGGGGATAAAAACCAGCAAACTAATGTGTTGAAGCTGACTAGCCTAAGGACGCTAGCCAGATAAATACCTAGGAGGCAGATTCCGCCCCCCCCTATTTTCCTCCCCAAAAACTAAGCTGTGTCTTATATTCTGGTGCGTCTTATACTTCAAAAAATACAGTGTATAAAATAAAAACATAAATAAGTTAATACAAAAAGCCAAACTGTTTATATAGCACTAAGTGGCTCACCGGGCTAATGCAGCCTGTTATTAACACACAGCTGCCTGCAATTACAATTACTGCAGGCTTGAGTCCCACCAGGCCCAAGGTTGACTCAGCCTTCCATCCTTTATAAGGTAGGTAAAATGAGGACCCAGATTGTTGGGGGGGCAATAAGTTGACTTTGTATATAAATATACAAATAGGATGAGACTATTGCCTTACACAATGTAAGCCGCCCTGAGTCTTCGGAGAAGGGCGGGATATAAATTAAAAAAAAAAAAAAGAACAAACATGCACAATCACCATTTGCCTTTACTGCTTAACTGATAACAGGACATTCTCCTTGGAACAGAGTATACCTTAGACACATACATACAAACACTGCCACCTACTGGCTGAATACTTCTGTTGTTGTTGCAAAATATACGTTCCAACAGTGTATTCCAATACACACGGCAACACCTTGAATTGCACCTGGAAACAAACTGGCAGTCATACATCTTGTGAGGCAGCGGTGTTACATGGATCAATAATTGGGCTTTTTTGTGCAAAATCAATTTCATTCTCATAATATGCCAAAATTGTGGTAAAGTTTGTTTTATTTGTTTTCTTTTTTATTTGTTTTCTTATTGTTTTGTGTCCTGGCTTTTGAAGGAGATATACTCTGCATTGCTTCAGGATTTTATGGCTATAAGATCTATTATTTGCTGAATAATCAGAAATTCACATTGTAATGAGTCCACAGTTGAAATTCAGGGATAAAGATAAATAAAACAAAGCAAAAACTTTCACACTTCCCTGAGGCAGCATATTTAATTCAGTATGATATCTGTAGTTAGTTAACCAACCATACTATAATTAGAATTTTTTTTGACCGTGCTACCTTGAATTATGGACTCCAAGATGTTTTTTTCTAAAGATATGCAACTGATATTAATTAGTCAAGTCTCGTCATGTTTTCAGCAAGTCAGTAAAGACTTTTAGTTATCTGTATATGTTTATATGTGTATATACTATATAATCTTTTTGTATGATGTTGTGACAAAATAAATAAATAAATAAATAAATAAATAAATAAAAGAACAACAAAATCTTCTCTGCAGTCTGGCCAGGTTTTTTGGGGGGTGGGGGTGGTAGCACGTCTTTAAATACTAGGTGTAGAGAAAATCACAGCAAGAGAGAAGTATGTCAACATCTCTGATTTGTGAGCATCCCAAAGGCATATTATTGGTTATTTTGAGAAACAAAATGCTGGACTAGGATGGGGTCGATCTGATTTAGTAGATCTGTTTTTATGAAGTAAATGACAGCTAATCTTTTGCCTGAAAAGACAATCCCAAGATGACTTGGAGGTGAGGGATGTGACTAGGAATAGGCAGAGCAGTTTAATCTGATTCCACAAATGTTTGACTTTCCCTCGATAGACTTTTTTCTGGGCAAAAGCAGCAGGATTTTGTCCTAGACAAGGTTCACACAACTTGTTTTATTGACTTTTTACTTAAATGTGATTTAGCTTTAGTCTTCTCTTCAATATACTGAATTTTGTAAAAAATTTTGGTTGTGGTTCCCTTCTTGATAATATTTTTCGGAAGTAGTTTGCCATTGTCTTCTTTCTAGGGCTGAGAGAGTGTGACTGGCTCGAAGTCATCCAATTGGCTTTGACCCAAGGTGGGATTAACATTCATGGTCTCCTGGTTTTCAACCTGATGCCTTAACAATATACCCAGCTGCCTTTTTTATATAACATACCTCATTCTAATCAAACTTTTTAAAGCAGAAAATGACAGTTAGCAATGAAAGCTGTTTATTTAATTGATCACAGCATTTTAATGTTTGTTTTACTGCCTCTGACATTAAAAAATATTCTAAAGCAACCATGTTGATGTTGTTGTGATTGGTAGCTAGAGAAAAGCTGTCATTTTTGTTAGTGCAAGAATACTGGATATTGGAAGAGCGTTCCAATAAATATATTTAAAAAGTATACTTGGGTAAAGGTAAAGGAGGCCCTGAGGATTTTACTCCTCTAGCTGTTGCTGACTATAAGGGATGGTGCGACAGGAATTATATTTAAGGCATTATTTACACCCAAATGTGTTTGTATTTTTTTTTTAAATCACATCAATGTAATAGGATGTAGTTATGGGTAGATACAGTACATGGAAAATTAATTTAAACCAGAAATAAGCTGATTCTTCCATCCAAGGATTCATGCATAGGACTATACAACTATGCACAAGTCTTGCATTGTAAGAAGTAAATTGATTTTTATTCTTACCTGGAATTTATTTTCAGGAGAAATCGTATCGCTCAGTGAATCCCTGAACAAAAGTATTTATTATTAAACCATAGGATATGTAAGGGTATATTGTATATATACACACATGTGCTTCTATAACTTACATCTAAAATATCAGGTATTTTGGATGCAGTTTGATTTTTAATTTTATGTAAGAAAGGAGTTAAGAAATTTTTGCAAATCAGATTTTGAACAAACTGCAAACATAATAGAGAAGGTTGTCAAAAAGGGAAAGTTTACTGCATGTAATGGATCAGATGTACTAAATTAGCATTGACATCAGTGGCTGTCTTAAATACACATTATTATCTGGAAAAAAATGAATCCTATATACTTGTCTTGATAATGTTGCATACCCATATCTCAAGGATATGTGGTTAGCACTTTTATATTATTACTCATTTGGAAATGACGTTGTTAGGCTGTATTGATTTAATTTTAAGGCAGTGATCATGATCATGGTGGGACTAATAGTTTTATTTAGTCTCTTTTTTCTTCTTGCCACTTGGTGCCCACTCAGCGGACACCCACCCTCCAGCCAGGCAGACTTCCTGCTCTATGGTTCCAGGTCCATGCAGCTGCCCCAGATCTTAGAAGACTCGGCAGCAGGCAGCTGGCCCGACTGGTCTCTTCTCCGCTTCCACCTGGGGGTTGGAAGCCGCAGAGGAAGCCAGCCTCAGTGCTGGGATGGCAGTGGCACGGACTCCTTAAGAACCTGGTGTTCACAGCTTCGCCCACATTGTGATCCTGGGATACCGCTTGGTCGGTGAGTGGTGCTCTGTCTGGCCAGAGAGGGGGGTGTCCACTGGGTGGGCACCAAGTGGCAAGAGGTGCTGGGCGGCTGCTTTCTTGTAAGCAGGCTCCCGAAGAGTCGGGTACCAGGATGTGAGGACACAGGCAGGGCCTCAGGTGAACAGCTGACGAGCAACCATTTGCACCTCCAAAATAATAAGACCCCTGATAAGAAGGCCAAGCCCTTATTTCAGGGTTCAAAAGAAAATAAGACCCCGTCTTATTTTTGCAGAAATACAGTATTATTTCTTTTTTCCTTAATATTCCAGTGGACACTTTCATCAGTATTTTTCTCTTTGGCATCATGAATTTTCTACATAGCAGTAGTCATTCTTTATGTATAACGTACCTCCTCCATTTTTTCAGATCTGTACTATATTTCAATCATGAGTATAATCTCAATAGGTTTCAGTAATGTAATGATGCCATTAGTGTCACCTCATATTGGAACTTCAAATTCTCCATGTTGGTTCCTTGTATGTGAGCACTGCTGCACAAGCCTGAGCCCTATAATACTGTCCTTCTTAGACTTTATTCACATCTCCTGGTGATTCTCCTCAGTGGTTCTTCATATCACTTCTTTTCTTATTGTTCTGTCTTTGAGTACTGGGTATTACTGATCTTTTTTCCTTCCAGGTTTGATTTAATGCCTATCACCAGATGACTTGTATTCCAAACACATCATTTCCAATATTTGTGCGGTGTAGCCCATCTTTCACCAAAAGGCCTCCCTGTAATAATAGTAATAGATTTAGACTTTATAGAACTCTTTACGGTTTTTACAGAGTCAGCATATCACCCCCAAAAATCTTCTTCATTTTACCAATCTTGGGAGGATGGAAGGCTGAGTCAACCTTGAGCCAGTCAGGATTGAACTCCTGGCAGTGGGCAGAGTTAGCCTGCAATACTGCATTCTAACCACTGCACCACCACAGCTCCTTATCCAGGAGTCCAGGAATCCGAAGTTTTCTTGACAACTCCATCCATTGGTTCACTTCTGATCCATTCATTCTTCCCTGGCTTTCAATTAGTAGTATGAACAAGAATATCAATCATGCCCCAGTCTTTCTCCTCATGGTCCTTCAATATTCTCTCCAGGGTTTTTCTGGCGTTTGAAATCAAGAAAAGAATAATAGAAGCAAGGGCAGGTTTCAAAACCCGTCGCTACCGGTTCGCTTGTGGGTGGGTGTGGGCGGAGCCTCCCAACATCACCGCTACCTGGGGCTAACCGGTAGCAACCCATCACTGGTTAGAAGGTTTGATTAGCTTGGTCAGTCTCTCTATCATATTCTGGTCCTTCCCTTGCTATTATGTCTGTTACCTTGCTATAATCCTGTGTTAGGGATCTCTTTTCCTATACCAGGAGTTTCACATGGTTTACAGAATTGTGCAATTAGTTTTTATATCTGTCAAATCCAATTAGTTTGACTCTTTCCTTCAACCTGTATTCCTCAAAGTTTAAGGAGGGCCTTTGGTTTTGAATTCTAGGAATTCTTGGATTGCAATCTCAACACATTTGAGGGCACCTCAATGGAGATTTTGCAGTATCTTTCCTCTGCCATGCCCACTGAGCCATGCCCACAGAACCAGTAGTAACAAATTTTGAATCCCACCACTGATGTGGTATTGAATCTACTATGGTCTTCAGGTTTTTCATTAAGAGGAAGAAGAAAACCATGAAGTTTCCTTTCCTTCTTGGAGAAGGAGCATGGAAACAATTATTTTTTTCACTGCCATCATCAACAGAAATTTAGCATTTTTAGATTTTTTGGTGACAGAAAGGGGAAAGTCTCTAGTTTTTCCTTTTGTTTTAGAGAAAAGGACCATAACAGTATATTCCCTATAGCCTACAGATCAATTGATGGGCAGATTCTTTGAGATTGCTCAGGAAGGAGTGGACTCTTGGCTAGCCTCACTTGTATGTTCTAAAGGCTAAACATGATCCATAGTCCATGACTTTCTTTTTTACCTCTCTTGTAAAGAGTATGAAAAAAGCCAATAGACTGGTACATCAGCATTTTTCCTTTGTAGAATTTAGCCAAAGACCACAGTTTCCCCAGGCAGCATCTGTTTCCATTTTCATGTTTCAACTCACTTGCATAACTCCAACCAATCCTGATTTCTGAAATTCAGAAATGTTAACTTCAAAAGGGAAAGAAAGACTTCAAAAGAAACTCTGGAGCAACCAGCAATTTTGCTTTATTCTGAAGTTGCAAATTGTCAACACCGTTGAAAAGAAAATTGGCTGCCTCCTTTCAATTAGCACCCAATTATCCAGCAATAATATTATATTTGTTCAAAACAAAACAAAACACCAAACAGCCAGTAATTTGAGAGCCTTGATAGCTTAGAATTAAATATTTAAATCATCCCCACGAAAAGTTGAGGTTTTAATTTTTAATTGTAAATGTTACAAAGCGGGAAAACCATGCAATTGCAGACATTTTCAAGAGGAAATCTGTCTTTTTAAATAACTCCAGTGACTCCTGGGAACCAAGACCGCTGTCAAAACATAATAACTTTGAGGCTAGTGGTGGGGAGTCAAGCAATGCATATTTATAAACAGGGAAAAATTTCATTTCCCGTTGAAGGCTGCTCTCTTGAGATCACTGCACTTTCATTGCCAAACAACTCCTGCTTAAATCCAATACGACCTCGGAGCTCTGGCCTAGCCTGGCATTGTCCTCTTATCTGTTAGGATGCTAATTTTTCCCCACCTTTGCCCGGAGAAGGGTTGCAATGACATTACAGGATGCGCTAATGATTAAGCATATAATTATTGAGCAACTGACATGATTCCATGATAGAGTTCATATTTACCTAAACCTTCTTGTTGCCAATAGTATTGTGTCTGGATGTAAAGAAATGCTAGTGTCTGTATATCTCTCTCCCTCCTTCTCTCTTCTATCATTTTTCAGTGCAATAAAAATGAACAAAAAATAGAAAGTAAGAAAAAAAGAATAAAGAGAGAAAAAGAGAAAAAAAACCCCCAGAATTATGCATTCCTCCCTTCTCTATATCAGGTATCATCTTTCCCCCATCCCCTTTGTGTGTTTTTAGTCACCATGAAGTGCTTTCTTCTTCTTAACATAACTTGCACACTTCAGATTGAAAAGGGGTCACCTACTAACTTCTCAAAGGCGCAAAGGGAAGGAAAACACATGTGTCTTTTGGAGTTCTAATATATATATATATTCCCTCTCCATCCCTCTCCTTTTTAAAAAAACAGATGGGCCATGCAAGATTAGTGATGTGTATCAGCAACTTTGCAGCAGCTAGATTGTATATATTGAGCCGATTGGTATGTTTTTGTACGCTATATTAAAAGAAACCCTATGCACTTTCTTTCATTTGACATGTGCCATGTTTATTAATAGGGTTGAGCACTTTCTTGCATTTTCTCATTTCCCCTATCTTTCTCTGTTCTAAAACCTGTCATTGGTATCATATGAACTTCTCTATATGTTTATGTTCATCATTCCTACCTGTGTTTCTATATGATACCTAGCTACTAGAAAAAGAGACATCAGATAGCTTTATGTATTTAATTTACAAACTCATTCTAATGATATCATTGCAGTCAGTTCTTGAGTTATACAAAATTGCTACCTCTCCAGGAGTATAAGCTTGGGAGTTGATGGGTCTTGTTCAAATGTAGATGGCTCCTAGTTGTTAGGTGACTCATCTTAACCTTATTTGGAAGAAATTAAAAGCTTGGTGATTTGGATATAACTAGTAGGAAGACTAGCAGAGGATACCTAGAGTAATGGCAAGCTAGCTTGATAAGGCTTGGAGAGTATGCCATATAGATAGTCCAGTAAGGTCTGCTTTATAAATAAGACCTTTTGATCAAAAGATGTTACAAATTTGTCATACACAATTTTATTTGATAGGCACTTCAAAAAAAAAAACCACAATAAAAGCAAGTCAGTGTGCAAAATGGCAATGAGAGAAAATGTAACAATTGTTGGGTAAATAATATTTATGCGAATGAATAGGATAGTTGGAACAACAGAACTAGTTTCCTCGATGCAAAAAGTATTTAGTAGGCATTGCTGGTGAGACAAAACTCATAAACAGATTGAAAGGATTGAAGGACATGACTTATTAAAAGGGGGAATGTATCAGACAAAGGTGAAGATAAGTGACATTGTATGTGGAGGAAATGGAACATGTAGGATCTGACTACAAGGATTCATTTAAAAGCATTTGGGCCAGAACAGAGGCAAGGAGGAATAATAAAGATATGGCTGTGGAGGTGCTAAGCCAGAAGAAGACTTGGATAAATGCCTTCTTGGACTAAATCATAAAACTTTTAGGCAGGAAAAACATAGCTGTAACGGGAGAATTCAGTTACTGGATTACATTTCAGACTTCAGTTACTTGGAAATCTGTTGAGAAACAATTTGGCTAAGATTGTGAAGTCTCAACACAGTCTCAGTGGATTTGTTGACTGTTTTCAGTGTCTGGAAGCCTGGAAAACAGGCTTGGAATTTGGCAGTCCTGGATCTAATTCTAACCAATAGTGAAAAGTTAGGTGAAAAGATAAAAGCAAGGGGAACTTGGGGAGGGGGAGGAAGGGCTCATCTCATCCTGAATTCATAGTATTGCACCACAAAAAGGGAAATTGGAACATCACATGCATATTATATTTCAGGAAATCCCTTTTTAGTAAGCTTAGAAAGGACTAGGTGTGGGATCTCTTGGACAGAAATTCTCAAAGGAAGTATAGGACCAAATGTTTGCATATCTTAAATTGAGCATTGTGTTCCTTTTCACAAAAATAATATAAAAAGCTGGTTGTATTTATTAATATATTAAATAAGGATGAGAAAGTTTATAACTATATGTAGACCCATTAGGTAAGGGGAGAAGAATTTACTGGATTTTTTTTCCTAGCATCCAGCCCGGGATGGATTTTTAAAAAAATCTTTAATATTAGATTTATTTGATGTTTGGGCTATTTTTTTTCCTATTGTTTGTACACATTTTTTTGTTTTTGTTACTATTGGATATATATTTTACGTTTCCTTTGTTTTGCATTTTATTTTTGTTGAATATATGTGTGTGTGTGTGTGTGTGTGTGTGTAATACACACACACATATATACCCTGTTCCCCTCCCCCAAAGTAAGACAACCCCTGATAATAAGCCCAATCGGGCTTTTGAGCGCATGACAATAAGGCCAAACGATTATTTCATGGTTCAAAAAAATATAAGACAGGGTCTTATTTTCGGGGAAACACAAAGATGGGATTCAAATTCCGGCGCTACCGGTTCACTCTCGGTAGCGTGCTTTGCTCGCGTGCAGTGCTTTGCAGAAGCTTCTGTGCATGCGCAGAGTGTTTTTGATGATGTCTGGGTGGGTGGGCGGAGCCTCCCGCCACCAATGCTACTGGTTCGCCCGAACTGGGGTGAACCAGTAGAAACCCACCCCTGATATATGTAAATAAATTAATATAAATAAAAGCTGGTTAGAAACTTTAATAAGGATATTATTACAGAGCAACATCTGGTTGCCCAATTAAAATGCTGGTACTGGATTATATAGGATCACTTTGTTCAATCAGTTCATAAAGTGATAACATGAATAAGGTCCTGTCCCCACCTGAAGTGATAGAAATGGCCAGAAGACAGGTTTCTCCATAGGAGCCCTTGTATGGTGGAAAATGGGAATGCTCTGCCTCTGCAAATACACTTGGCTCCACTTTCCTGGCTTTTAGCAATATCAATATCAATAGCACTTAGACTTATATACTGCTTCCCAGTGCTTTACAGCCCCCTCTAAGCGGTTTACAGAGTCAGCCTATTGCCCCCAACGATCTGGGTCCTCATTTTACCCATCTTGGAAGAATGGAAGGCTGAGTCAGCCTTGAGCCTGGTGCGATTTGAACTGCCAAACTGTCAAATTGCAGGCAGCCAGCAAGCAGCAGAAGTAGCCTGCAATATTGGACTCTAACCACTGCACCACTGTGTCTTTCAGGTAACTTTTTTATGACACCTGGTGATTTCAGGGTTGAGATTTTTTCTCTACCACCCAGAATAGTTAAATTGGGGCATTATAGGCATTTTGTAAATAAATAAATATTGTTTAATTACTTAATGTAATTAAGTAGAAAATAAAAGCATCACTCTCCGTAATTGATATCCTCTCTACCTCTCTCAGGTTATCGTATTTGCACAGCAGCCTTTTTTAATGGGCTGCTTCCAGTCCCAACATTTTGACAGAGACGTTTTGCCACTCAGTGTCTTTGTGAAAATCTTTATCAACAAACTATGAAAGATTATGCATAAGATAGAGCAACAGCTAGAGTAGCTCACATGTTGACATTTTCTTTAGATATGTCATGAATGCAGAGGCAGTCAGTGACACCCAGAGGCATATTGTTCCTGAGCAACCAACTACATGGTCTCTGTTAGAAGCAGTTTTGATTCATGGAAAGCACAACTTGGATGCTTAGAACTTTGAATGTCGGGGGCCTCTTCTCTGGTGACTTCCTCACTGAGGTGATAGAAAGTTTTCCCGTAGTGGGTACCACTAAGGAAGAAACATAATTCTGAGGAGAAAAAGCCACCTTTATTGCAACAATCAATGGCTGCCTGCTTTGCAAGAAAGAAAAGCCTTAACAATGGAAAAGCAATTTCTTTTTTAAAAAAAGAAGAAGTTGAAGACTAACTACAAGGTGAGAAATCCTAGAGATTTGATTTGCTGGGAAGATTTGGAGCGGTTAGGTGGGCTCATATAGATGCAGTTTGTTCTGTCAGCAGGTAAACGCTTTGCTTTCAAGTGGAGGAGAATCCTTTGTTAGGGAACTGGAACTGTGAGGTAATCAGATGCAAGCCCTCAATTAACAATGGTTTCTTACCTAATTACTGTACTGGGTTACCCTTTTTTTTGTTAAGCTGCCCTTGGACTAAACTCAGAAGGAGTGAGCTAAGCATCCATTCTTTCCTTTAGGTAGGATTGTGCTCTACCTATTGGCAGTGATGGTGACTTTAGGCTTTATGAAAGGTGAAGGAGCGAAAGGAAAAACTAGGTCAACGTGGGTAAGAGAAGGGGATTAATCTCCTTCAATCCATTACATTTACTGCTATTATTCCTCCAGTATTTTTGCTATGGCCAGGGATCTATGGAGCCAAGTTAGGGCTATCCAGGGAGAGCCATTGGATCTTCCTGTCCCATCAATGTACCATCTGAGTGGAGGAAAAATTATACCAATCCTGGAATTTGCGCTCTTATTTTCCTACTCAATGAAACCAGTGGGAGGGAAAACTAAAAATACAAATAGATAGATAGATAGATAGATAGATAGATAGATAGATAGATAGATAGATAAAAAATCGTACAGGAAGAGAGAGAAAGCTCTGGTATTTACCTCAGATTGTGCAAACCAGGCCTGACGTAGAAAATAGGGTTTCCTCTTCCACAGGCCCACTCCTTCTGGTAGCTATACGATTACTCTCTAATTATATTATGATTTTTTTGCAACAATGGATGATAAAATACTGCTTTGATGCACGTTAAGTACCAAAAAATTCAGAGGCCAATATATAGAATTGTAACCCCAAATATATGATTCTGAAGTTGGCTTATTGCTATCTTAATAACAGGTTGAGTAATGTGTAATTTTTGATTTTTAAAAAGTTTAATGTGGCCTAAAGTCAGAATAATTATGAATCTAACAGTAATCAGGAGGATAATACATATATCTACGGTACATACATGGATACAGTAAAGAAGCAAAGTTTTTCTTCAGAATTCTGGAACAGAATTTCCTTTGTTCCCATAAGAGAAGCCTTGTAGAAAATCTGAGCCAATTTGGGGGCTGAAACTGTTGTTGCTGGCTCTTTGGCTTGTTCAGTTGGATAGATACCATAGATACCGGAGAAAAACTGACTCAGCAGTTATACTTATACTCCCTCTCTGTCCATCATTTCTTATCCTTTCATTAGAATTAGAAGATAGAACCACAGATTAAAAGCCTCTTGTCTAGATATAAACAATAACACTGATTAAAATGGCATCATTTGGCCACAGGAGATTTGGCAGTGTGGGCTGCCCATTTTTCATTCAGATCCGCTGTTTAGAGAAGTAGCTTCCAGCTCCTAATAGATTGAATCACCATTAAGCCAGTGAAGTCATACAAGAAGCGAAACTCCGAAGTGCAGATTTCTTATTAAGGGAAATAGATTGTTTGTCTGCTGATGTGAACAGTTGCTCATTGATGCTTAGCTTATTTCACACGACAGAAGACTATTTTCTCTGATCACTGAATTACACCTGGCTGATTGGGCCGAAATAGATGACTAAAATGATTAAAAATAATGAATATTAATAAGCAATGTAAGATTATTAATAGTAAAGGAAACTTTCTTCTCAACAGAGATAATAACTTGAGTGTGTAATGTATTTGTTTTCTCCAGGCTTCCTTCAACCCTGTGTCTGCTTAATCTCATCATCATATATTTTTCTCAAGAATCCCTTGTTTATAATAAGATCTTTATATAAAAACAATATAGCAATTGTAATTTCCCCCTCTCTACAGACCATTTATAGGGTTGTTGGGTTTATGATGAGCCACTTAATTATTAACTCTTTTGGCTTATAGATCAAACTAAATAAATACATCTTTTTTTAAGAGCCATGGCATTCAAATAGGACAAGAGTCATCTCTTTTTGTAAGCACTGCTGTATAGTCAAAAATCTTGATTGTCAACAGAACCTCAGACCAAGTTCATAATCATCCTACTTTTACTTATGGGCTTGAGGATAAAAAAGCAATGAAATTTCCACCTTGTGGTAGACAGCAATAAATCTGTATCTTACAGGAGTTTGAAATTTGGTACACAGCTGAAAATAATAAACTTGCACAAATTAAGAAAGCTGCACAAAATTGCATATATTTGGGTGAACAATGCGCCAAGACAAAAGTGCTTGCTTTAGACTGCTCTAGGAAAGGTGCAAAATAAACAAAAATTGACCTACGAAGGAAAATATGCATTCTAATGCATGTGAAATTTTGATTTTGGTATTTTTTTTAATCACATCAGATTGTTTTAGAGGGAATTGAATGCAAAATGCTAAAAAGATAGTCAAGAATCCAAAACAACAAAACATGAACGTGAAATTAATGTGTCAAAATCCATCCAGGAAAGTACACAACACTAAAATATAAAATAAAGGATAAAGACAAGGATAAATAAAAGGTAAGAAACCAGGCAATGGGAAACCATTTCTGAAATCTTGCCAAGAAAACTGCAGGGACTAAAGAGATTTTAAAAAAAGAAATAAAAGAAAAAGATATGATTAAGCCAATGAAGTCAACTGGCAATAAGAAAATACTCTTCTGAATATAGTTTTCTGTGCAATTGGGCTCATCATGAAACAAATGCTCAAAGTTGACCAGTCATGATGCTTTTTCAAGAAACACATAGAAAAGAAAAATATTTGATGATCATTTTTTATAACTATCACAGTTGAGTTGTGCATGTCTTTTTTCATATACTTTGCTCACACTCTCAATAGCTAAGTTTGCTATGTACCCAAGATTTGAGGAAGTGGAGCAATGGCACTCAAATTATTCCAGGTGCTATTCTAGTATAGTGGATTTTGACTCCCATAACTGTTTACCCTGCTATTTAGAGATTATGAGAGTCAGAGTGAAGTCAGAAAAAGGTAGCCCAGACTTGACTGAAGAAAAAGTTGAAATCTGGAAAGGGATTTCTTAAGTTTGCATTCTTTCCTGGCAATTTAACACAGTGTAGTTGCAATGTGGAAATGTCCTTAGAGTGGTTTCATGTTTGGTTGTTTGCTTACTTGAATTTATAAGCTGCCTTTATTCCCATGCTCATAGTGGCTTAGAACAATAAATGTATGTGTACCACAAGGGTGGTTTGATTCAGGGATGGCCAACCTGGGCAACCTTAAGACTTGTGGACTTCAACTGCCAGAATGGCCAGGTGGAGAATTCTGGGAAATGAAGTTTACAAGTCTTAAAGTTGCCAAGATGGGCCATCCCAATTTGATTTGTCTAAATAGTAATTTGTAGATTTTAGTGTTATCAGTATACGGTATATGCAGCAAACTAGTAACTGAATGGAATCAGTGCTTATTTCTGATATTTTATATTCATATGCCAAACACGTTTGTTAGTTCTGTTCCTTACAGAACAGCCAAAAGTTTCCTTATGAAATTGGGCAGTCTCAGGCAAAGCTCTCTATAGACACACAGGGGCTCCCACACCTCTAGGAATTCAATGGGTAGGGCTGATCAGTCTCCAAATACTAAGTACAAAAAAGACTTCTCATTTTAATGACACAGAAAAATATTAATTGTACCTTTTTCTTTTCCAACTTTACAAAGATGTCCCAACCTCAAGACGGGAATTAAAATTTGCATCCACAGTGCAGAAACCCAAATATAATTTAAGAGTGCCAATTTGCAGCGCAATAAAGAACGATGTATGAAGCACTTTCGAAACCAGATAAGAAATCTAATGCTTGATGAGTTCATATAATTGAACTCTTTTTTTTTTAGTATGAATTAGTCTTCATTTCAGACTTTTACAGCTAGTAGAGATAAAAGAAACAGAAATAAAATGCCTACAATGTTTCCCTTCAACATCCTTTAATTTTTGACTGTTACATTTCTCTGGTTTGTAATGGTCACCAAAAAAAAAAAAAGCCCATCACCTTTTAAGGCAGAAAGGATCCTAATGGTTATATTCTTTGACCTTCCATGTAGCACAAGCCATTAACTTTATCTGGGTCACAAATTTGTGGGTTATAGGAAAGTCAGTCTTTCAGAAAAAAATAGGATTTGAAAGTTAATTACTGGCACACCTTCATTCCCCTTGGATGATTAGGCTGAGGGATAAGAATCCCCAGTCCAATGAAAAAGTTGAAGAAATCTGACTTATTTTTTCTTCAACAATCGGCACAGTATGATTTTAGATCAGCTCCAGATCAATTATAGTTATGGATGGTGAAATCCCGTACCTTCCATTATCTCTTCACCAATTAAGCATCCTGGTTGCTAAAATGCTAAATTGAAGCTTTCTTTTGTGGCTCACAGAACTTAGGACACGTACTAACACGTACACAACAAAGTAGTCACGTTGTGCCAGGGGAAAATGTGGGTTACCCAGAATGGTGAAGATCAGGACGATGGCATCTCCATTGCCTCTGCCACTCTAGATGATGCTCAGGTATCAGAAAGCAGTATTTTCCTTGGACCCATTCTCAGCCAAAGGGTTTCAGGTTTCAGCCCAGATTCAGTCAACCCCTTGGACAGCTTTTCAAAGCAGCAAATGAAAATCAGTAGGTAAGAGCTTGAACTCATGGCCAGTAGGTTGATGAGTGGTGGAATTCCTTTTTCTGTGATTATTATTTGCATGTGTGAATAGATACGTAGGAGAAGGTGATAACCCTGTATAACTGGACTTGGAAAAAGCATTTGACCAAATGGCTCATCAAAGACACTTTAAGTAAACTTAGAAATTGTAGAGTAAGAAGACAAAAGTCCTGCAGGCGAATGTAACTGATGGAAGTAGGGTATGAATAAATGGACCCACAAGAATGAAAAAGGAGCATTTTCATGATAGATTTTTTTTTTGCTCTGTTGTCTTTGTGTAATTGAAACAGAAGCAGCTTCAACTGCAGTTTTATAAATATGTAAGGAACAAAAAGCAAAGAGCATTTAAAAAGTAAATAGGATTTTACCCTCCCTGCCAAGCCAAACATATTTCAAAGAGGAAATTGATATTTTTTTTTAAAAAGTGTTCAATATTTTGTACCTGGAATATTTCCCTCCCCTCCCCCAAAATACCTTAATCTTGAATACATAGTTTTAACATCTGATCAGTAGGACTTCAAACCTCAAATTGGATCAAGCACCTATATCCATTAAAATGTCCCAATTACATGCTAGCCTAAAGAGATTAGGAATGCTCTGATGTACACATTTGCCTAGAGAAGAGACATACCACACTGAAGATCACACTTTTTCATGCTGTGCACCTTGTACATCCATCCTGCTCTTAGATAAGACCTTCCCATAAATGCTAACTGGAAATTGATAGCTCATGGAGTTAAGTAGCTGGCTGTAGTCATTAAATCCAGACTATATATACATTTAAAACTATTCACCTAATCAATGTCTGTTCAATTGGATGTGAGAATTACACATTTTATTTCAGAAATGTCTGAATCTGGATACCTGGAGGCATGCAGATTTTTGTAATTCGGTAGGGTCTGGTTTTTTTATTTTTGAATAGTAGCAAAAGCAAGATGAGATTGAGCTAGAGAATAGCGTAAGCTGAATTTTTAACGTATTCTAATTTATTAACCTCTATTCAATTAGACCCAACTACATTAGGATGGATTTTCTATCTACTTTTGATCTATATGAGGACCATAGGCTGTATTTCTAAGAAACACGATTTTCCTTATTGCCATCTCATTGACAAAATAAGTTACTTCACATAATACATTTTCGTAACCCTGTGATCTTTCTTCTTTAGTTTTACTTTAGAATTGTTTTTATGCTTTTTTTTAACACATGTGGTCTCAAAGCCTGAGCTGTAAGTCTAGGTTAAACTGCCCAAATTTGCTTGCTGGAAGCCATCCCTTGCTGGATGGTTTAATTGGCTTTCCTGAATATTGCAGAGGGTTGGATTATATCAGTGTTTCTCAAACTCTGGTCTGAGGACCTCTGGGGGAGGTTCCCCAAGACCCCCTCAGAAGTCTCTGAAATCAAAATTATTTGCCAGCCTATGTTAATATCATATTAAATCCAATATTAAAATCCCATCAAAATTGTGAGAAATGATAGTTGCAGCAAATGTGTCAATTTTAATTTTTAATACTGTAAATATTGATGAATATAACCCTGGAAACAGAAACTCAGAAACAGGTCCTCTTAATTTTTAAAAGTGTTCAATATTTTGTACCTGGAATATTTCCCTCTCCTCCCCCCAAATACAACTTAATTTTGAATACATAGTTTTAACATCTGATCAGTAGGACTTCAAACCTCAAATTGGATCAAGCACCTATATCCATTAAAATGTCCCAATTACATGCTAGCCTAAAGAGATTAGGAATGCTCTTATGTAAACATTTGCCTAGAGAAGAGACATACCACACTGAAGATCACACTTTTTCATTCTGTGCACCTTGTACATCCATCCTGCTCTTAGATAAGACCTTCCCATAAATGCTAACTGGAAATTGATAGCTCATGGAGTTAAGTAGCTGGCTGTAGTCATTAAATCCAGACTATATATATATTTAAAACTATTCACCCAATCAATGTCTGTTCAATTGGATGTGAGAATTACACATTTTATTTCAGAAATGTCTGAATCTGGATACCTGGAGGCATGCAGGTTTTTATAATTCGGTAGGGTCTGGGTTTTTTTATTTTTGAATAGTAGCAAAAGCAAGATGAGATTGAGCTAGAGAATAGCGTAAGCTGAATTTTTAACGTATTCTAATTTATTAACCTCTATTCAATTAGACCCAACTACATTAGGATGGATTTTCTATCTACTTTTGATCTATATGAGGACCATAGGCTATATTTCTAAGAAACACGATTTTCCTTATTGCCATCCCATTGACAAAATAAGTTACTTCACATAATACATTTTCGTAACCCTGTGATCTTTCTTCTTTAGTTTTACTTTAGAATTGTTTTTATGCTTTTTTTAACACATGTGGTCTCAAAGCCTGAGCTGTAAGTCTAGGTTAAACTGCCCAAATTTGCTTGCTGGAAGCCATCCCTCAATTGGCTTTCCTGAATATTGCAGAGGGTTGGATTATATCAGTGTTTCTCAAACTCTGGTCTGAGAACCTCTGGGGGAGGTTCCCCAAGACCCCCTCAGAAGTCTCTGAAATCAAAATTATTTGCCAGCCTATGTTAATATCATATTAAATCCAATATTAAAATCCCATGAAAATTGTGAGAAATGATAGTTGCAGCAAATGTGTCAATTTTAATTTTTAATACTGTAAATATTGATGAATATAACCCTGGAAACAGAAACTCAGAAACAGGTCCTCTTAATTTTTAAAAGTGGGGAAGAGTCATGAAAATAAAGGTTTAAGAAATACTGGATTAGACAATCCTTCTATTATTTTCCGACTTTACATTACTACGATCAGCAGCTCAGTTGGATTTAAACCTTTAATAGTTCTGATGTTACAAAGGAAACTGAGGGTTTCCAGCCTCGTGTTTTTTTGTACATGTTAATGGAGAAAGTTAAATTTAAAGTATAGAGTCAGTGAATGTACAAATATTTAATTCTTTGTATAATTGAGCCCTGAGTAGCATTTGCACATGATGCCCAGTGGGTACAAGAACACATAAACAACCTTAAGCTTTTGATTCTTCTAATTTTCTCTCCTCCTTCATGTTCACAATTCTGCTAAATTAGGATTTGGATCACATGTTATCTGAAATAATATACACCTTTTAATCAGCTTATCTGGGTGTGCAGAAAATTATCTATCAGACAAAGTGAACACTTAGTCCATTAAATGAAGACCAAATGAGCATGAACTTACCTCTTGTATTGCTTCCCTTATGCTCTAATTTCAAGATTTTCTTGGGATATAATTATCCCCAGATTCAGTCACGTGTGTTCCAAAAGTACAATAGCATTAAATTCTTTTTACAGTGAAAAGCATCATGTAGAAACAAGGAATATAATCAAATTTAGTGAACTAGATGCCAAAGACATTAACCACCGACCATGAAAACAGCAGTGTTTCCAGACAGATGGCTCTTACCAAAGAAAAGATAATATCTGGCTTTTCCAATTAAGAGATTTTCTGTAGTCGTAATAAACCAAGCATTGGGAAAAAAACCCTGAAAGGCCAATGACAATAGGAGAGCACAGCAGGAAATGTTAGCCTTTGTCCACATTTTTCATCCTTACAGCCTGAATGAGAGGAACCCACAAAAATACAGAAACTTAGCGGGAGCTATTTTTTCCCCTAAAGGTGAGAAAAACACTCACAGTATGAATTAGCCACTAGCAGAGTGTAATTGGCAAATAAGCTTTAACATTAGGTTAAATAATATAGTTCATATAAAGCTGTTGGATTTTTGAAGAAAAAAAAAGCAAACCATATACGACTACCCTATATAAAAAATACTTTATGTACAATTTGGCGAAAGAACAAAACAAAAAGGAATGTGGAGAAAAAGCAAATGATTTGTGTTATAGAGGTTTGCCAGGATTGCATTCTGGGGGGTGCTGGCCTTTACAATAAACCTTTTGTGATTTGTTTACAGAAGAGAGATAAAGGAATGGGGGTGCAATGTAATGCATCAAGACATAAAATCTTTGGTTCTGGGAATAATCCAAGCTTATCGGTGTTAGTGGTGATATAAGTGAAAAACCCAGATGACTTCATTGCTAAGCAGAAATCTAACATAAACATATTCAAATAAGGAAGAAACTTTACTTGGAACAAAGTATAAAAAGTGCTTGAAAATACACTTCAAGCCAGCATTCATTCCCTAGGAGAGAAATCATGTTTTATCTGACATACCAGAAAGAAATAAGCCATAAAATGATTGTAAAATTTGTTTTTACCATTATTTTCATTTATTTATTTATTTTATTTATCAAGCATGTGTAAGATAACAGATATAAGTATAAACATGATTATGAATACAGGAAATGGATACGAATAAATGGGGACAGTAGGATACGGATGGTAGGCACGTTGGTACCCTTATCACGCGCCTTACAGACCTCTTAGGAATGGGATGAATTGACAGTAGACAGTCTAAGACAGTGATGGCTAACCTTTTTTTCCTCAGGTGCCAAAAGCGTGTCCACACCCTAATGCAATGCCACTCCCACATGCCCCCTGCATATGTGCATAACCCCTCATGCGCGCATGACCTCTCTCCTCACCATGCATGCGCGCGTGACCCCCCCCTTTTGGCCTCACATCCCAAAACAGCACTGGGGATGGAACAGCATGTGGGGGAAGCCTTTGCCTCCCAAAACAGCTGGGGGGGGAAGCCTTTGCCCCCCAAAATGGCTGGGGGGAAAGCCTCCAAAATAGCTGGGGGGGGAAGCCTCACCTCCAAAAATAGCGCTGGGAGGGGAATCTCCGGAGGTCTCGGAAGGCACAGACTGTAGACAGTAGGGGAGAAAGGTAAGTCCCCCCACATGTCTCCCGCTTGCAAGGCAGAGCCGAAAATCAGCTGGCCGGTGGAAAGCATGCGCGCATACGCAATGGAGCTGAGCTGAGTGACGGCACGCGTGGGTCTAAGGTTAAAGATGCCATCATGGGTCTAAGGTTAAAGCTATGGGGGTTTGGGGATGATGATCAAAGAACTTTTACAATAGTGTTGCTGCTTATTTATTTTTAGTAATCAGTAAGTGAACTATCCTAAAGAGAACAATAGACATATAAAAATCTGCTTCTTGAAAAAATATCCTCTTTACAAAGAAGGAAATATAGAACCTTATTGATCAAAAATGTCTGCAAAAGTCATCATGGAAGTTAGGAAAAGTCATTCTGTCAGATAATTTGCTTTGAATAAGCATAAGGATTTGGGAGTGCAAACAAAATAAATAACTAAATAGGTGATGTAAAAGGGCAGAGCTGCCAGCTCTGGCCTGCTGCATTTATTTATTTATTTCCTTTATATCCTGCCTTTATTTATTTTTTACAAATAACTCTAGATGGCGAACATATCCAATACTCTTTCCTCCTCCCATTTTTCCCACAACAACAATCCTGCGAGGTGAATTGGGCTAAGAAAAGGTGACTGGCCCAAAGTGACCCAAGTTGGTTTCATGGCTAAGGCAGGATTTGAACTCGCAGTTTCCTGGTGCCTTAACCACTAGATCAAACTGACTCTATTAAGAAGAACAACATGTTTCTAGCTTCCCTGGTTTCCGACAACATATATTGACAATATTAAGACGATATTAATATCAAGACAATATTAGTGCAATCCAGTTACTGAAGAAGATGTTGACAAGTGCATTATATATCCCTTCTGGAAGAGAAAGAGCAGAGATAGAAGAGATATCAGTGAGCTGTCTGGAAATCCTTCTGTACATGAAAGAGTTGCTTCCCCACACAACTCTTATTCTAATACTTTGCAACTATAGGCATCAACTGAAAGCAAACAAAAGATATTTGGATGTGTTTCTGGAAAACGATGGCTGTATTTTTGGTTTATATTTTAGGAGCAAGTGAGAAAAATAGATCCCTGTCCAAGAGCCCAGGGAACGGCTGCTAAGGGCATAGTTAAGCTCCACCCGGACACAATACAGAACCTAATAATAATCCTCTATCCCAGAAACCATTGGTTCAATAACAATTGTACTGTTTAGTTATTCACATTACTTTTGCATAGACTTGTGATTGGAAGCCCCATTGTGGTTCTAATGTTCAGAGGCAAGGGGAAAGTCTGTTCCCGAAAGAAATGCAGCTGTACCCAGACTTGTTCCAATAAATAAACTGAGACATGAACTATGTAAGCATGTGTTACATTCTTTAGCTTTGTTTTCATTGCTTTTTATGGTTTTTTATAAACTATACGCCAGATCACTTCTGAGGAACCCAGCCCCTGAAGTTACGCTTCCACATAGAGAAGTTCATAAATATTACAGGTTCCTTGTATTCCTTTGGCCTGGTCGCCTCTCCATTTAGAGAACCTCCGAGGACCAGCACCAGGAGACACAGAGTAGTTTCTTGGCAAAATGCTCAGCTCTGAAAATAAAGATATTTTAAAAATACTGTTCAGAGAATGATGAAGCATTAGTCACCCAAAGTTTGGAATTGTTTTCACAACACACGACAAATAATTATGGGCATGAACATGTATGGTATTAAGGTCTAAATTGAATAGATACCTGAGAAACCTGTATCTATTCCAAATTATAATGAATGCTCAAAGCCATGTGTGAAATAAAGAAAAGGCAACACAGCCAGTGCCTGTAGACAGTTATCAATGAGCCTTTTCTGTCTTGGAAGTATGTGAATTCAACAGTCTTTCTGAAAAGAGAAAAGATCACATGTGGCTACTCTTGGCGCCCATATTTTTGGTATCTGGCAAAAATAAATCCTTTTTTTTCCTCAGGCAGTTTTATAATTCTGAACTCAGTTTGATGTTTAACGACCACCCTTGCTGCAATAGTGAATAGTGAAAAATATTTTATATCAATTTGCATTTTTTGGTTTGTTTCACTTTTTTCTTTTTTAATGTTTAAAAAACTTTTTATGTTGTAACCAACTTTATAATCTGCCCCAAAAAGTTTAACTTGATTACTGGACTGGAAGTAAAATAGCAAAAATAATCAATACCTCATGGATTAGGAAAATGCTCTGAACAATTTCTGTCTCCCATATCCTGTTTTTGCTGTTCCTCTTTTTTTTGAAGAACAGATACAGGGGTTAAAGCAATTGGAGAGCCACAATAGGCCAGTTCAGAATTGGAGATGCTTGAACCACCAATAAAACATTTCAAACTCCTCACACGGGAAAGATTCCTCCAAAATTAGACTCTCTTTTTTCCTGGCATCTTTGACTATTAACAAGCATTCGTATCTCTTGCCACATGAATTCTCCCTGGCTGCAGGATAGCAATATTCAGAAAGTGTCTTCTAGAATATAGGATGCAGTTCATGCAATCTGTCATACTGGGAGCCATTTCATCCTTTCATAAATCTGGTTTCAATTATTCTGAATGGCTTTGAGAACCATTATGGTTACACAGCAATATAGAAATGTTCTAAAATAGAGATGGGAAGAGTGGTTTGGCTGAAGGAATTATACAAAAGGAGACACAATGCAGCTGTGGAGAAAGTAAAAAACAACAACAAGGGGGGGGATTTTAAAGAAGAAATTATTGCAACAGGGAATGATCTGTGAAGAAATGAAGACATGGGAACTTGAACAAGACAAGCAGGGAATCTCAAAGTGGGGGAAAATGAAGCATGAAGTGAAAGGGAAACAAATGGAAGAAGAACAGACAAATAAAAAGTAGTGAAGAGAAGGGTGCATTTTGATCCCAAATTTCCCCTCTACACAACACACAAAAATATGTCAAGTGAACTAGCATCTGAAACTCCTTTAGCACCAGACCTGAGGCAGCCGTTACTTGAGGCAGTCTGGAACAAGTGGAAGAGCACAATGAGGAAGTTATGAATCATAGTCAGGTGCGAGCATCACTGCCTCCCTCTCCTGCTCACTAGAGTAACCGCTTATAAGAGAAGCGGTCCTGATCAAAATTCTAGAACAAAGGTGCCGTCTTATGCCACAGTGGATCTTTTTAGCCAGAAATATTTTCACACATTAGCTTTGTTGTAGAATACTCTCTTTTTTTGGGTTTTTTTCAAGGTTCTCGTGCTATTTTGAGATATGAGCTGAGGGTGATTCCATGCTGCCACTTCAGCCGCTTGTCTTCCATGTGGTTTCTTTCTGTTTCTTAATCCAAATTCAGAAATTCCCAATTCAGACCAGAGTGCTTGGCAACAAGGATGAGTTGGTCTTAATTCAGACCTGAATGGTCATTCCTCTGCTTCTTACAGGAAAGGCAACCCTTGTTGGCTGGCTCTACTATGGAATAGTTCAGGGGCATCAAACTCGCAGCCTCACGTTGTTGTCATGTGGCATATCACGACTTTTCCCCCTTTGCTAAAATCCCCATGGGCGTGGCCAGTGTGTGATGCATCTGGCCCGTGGGCCATGAGAATTTTTTTTTTTTTGAATTTATATCCTGCCCTTCTCCGAAGACTCAGGGCGGCTTACATTGTGTAAGGCAATAGTCTCATTCTATTTGTATATTTATATACAAAGTCAACTTATTGCCCCCCCAACAATCTGGGTCCTCATTTTACCTACCTTATAAAGGATGGAAGGCTGAGTCAATCTTGGGCCTGGTGGGACTTGAGCCTGCAGTAATTGTAATTGCAGGCAGCTGTGTGTTAATAACAGGCTGCATTAGCCTGGTGAGCCACTTCCCAGCCCTGGAATATTGACACCCCTGGAATAGTGCATCAGTAACTGCCTTTTCCTTTTAGGCCCTGTTCCCTCCTAGCTAGTTTCCCGCCCTCCCCCAGTTGTTTGCACACATGAAAATTCTAACATCCCTTCCCACATTTATACTAACCTAGAATCTTTCTTTTCTTTTTCCCTTATCATATCATTATAGTCAGGGGTGGGTTCTACTTACCTTTACTACAGATTCACAACGAGAGCACGCACGCTTCTGTTCATGCGCAGATCATCCATGATGACGTTGTGGCAGGTGGGCGGAGTTTTACTACCGGTTCTATAGAACCGGACCAAACGGGGAGCAACCCACCACTGATTATAGCACTGATGCTTCAAGAATCAGACCTATAGGGAACAGATTGGGTTTTTGCTCCTATATTCCTTTGCAGGTCCAAGGAAACTTGGAAGCAAGGAAGAACTGAGAGTTCAATTTCATAGAAACACGGTAAAGCTTAAAATGGGTTAGTAGGGAAGGGAAGCTTTGTAGTATTGTGGGCAGAGAAGGGAGAGCCTGGGCAGAAGCCCAAAGGATGCCCACTAGGAGAGGTAAGGGTTGACTGAAGAATGAGCTTCTAATGAGTTCATAGTCCACCGACTTAACAAGGCAACTTGCAGCTGCTGACATTCAGAGAACAGAGCAGAATGAAAGAGCTGCACAAGCCAGTGACCAGCTGCTGGAGGGGAAGGATTGTGCCAGGCACCGTAGCTGAGCCTGCCATGAGATCAGAAGGAAATACTGGAGACCACCTGAAGGACAGCTCAGGAAGAAAATGTTTGAATCTAAGGAAGTCACAGATACAGTGCAGGGATGAGTTCTACTTAAATTTACTACCAGTTCGCATCATGCCCGCATGCGCAGATCACTTTTGATGACGTTCAGGTCAGTGGGCAAAGCCTCCCGCCGGTTTTACTACCGGTTCTATAGAACCAGTCCAAACCGGGGGTGGGGGGGCGACCCACCACTGGTACTGTGGCCTGGGAATGGAAGTATGCCCGTGTAATCTGTTCCTGCATTTAGAAAATGGGGATTGGTTCGTGCTGGCAATGGACCAAGCAGGAAGTGCAAATCTGCCTTGTGGGGAACCTAACAAAAGGACAAAAGAAATGGATATTGCAAATTCTTAGTTAATATTTTGAGAATGGAAAGAAATCCATTTCATGCACACACACACATGCACACACAGTTGTCTGAACAACCTATTCCTCTTTCTGCACTTGAATGAGAATTCTGTAATTAGGAATCTTGATACCGGAGACCTACTTCAAATTTGTTTTATATATTCTACCTTATATGTTTGGTGCCCGACTTCACTTTTAAAGTTAGGTGAATTGAGATACCCTCTCCCCCCAATTATATATGATATGAGCATATATTTCAGACTAAATGAATAGTCTGTTGGTAACATACATTAATGTAAATTCTTCCTTTTTCTTTTGCCAATAACATAAAATAACATAAACATCTAGAAAACCTCCCCTTTTCTTACTTCTTCTTAGTTACATATTATATCAGGAGTTTCCATGTCCTCACCATTGCGTGTCCAACATAGAAGAGAGTATTGCGTCTTCATTTTTGAGTTACCCACCCACTGTACATGGAGGAAATTGTCAAGCAAATTCGAGGAACAAGTTTACTATGAATAAGACATTTTGGTGCATTCACAAATGATAATAATCAATTCTTGTAACACTATCTATGTACATTCTGTGTTTTCCCAAGAATAAGACCTCCCCGGATAATAAGCCCAATCAGGCTTTTGAGTGCATGCGCTAAAATACCCCCCCTGAAAATAAGCCCTCCCCGAAAATATTTAACCACATGAGCAGCTGATCCCTGCCATTTCCTCTGGTTAGGGTTAGGGAGACAGAGCTGGAAATCAGGTAAGATGGCAAGAAGAGCCCTGTCTTGCTCCACACGCTCCGAAATAATAAGACCTCCCCGAAAATAAGGCCAAGCATTTATTTCAGGGTTGAAAAAAATATAAGACAGGGTCTTATTTTTTAGAATAGAATAGAATTCTTTATTGGCCAAGTGTGATTATACACACAAGGAATGTTGTCTTTGGTGCATATGCTCTCAGTGTACATAAAAAGACAAGATACATTTGTCAAGAATCATAAGGTACAACACTTAATGATAGTCATAGGGTACAGTTATTTTCAGGGAAACATGGTACATACACTGCAAATATATCTCTGAAATCTGCAATATCCCTGTTAGATAAGGGATTTCTAAGTGTTAATCTACTGCCGTCTGTTATTATTTTCTAGCCTGCTTAGTTGAGCACTACAAATATGAATTTGGCAGATGTTAGCAAAGGTTGGACCGAATTCAAGCTAGAATGGCTGCAGAGGATCAAAGCTTAGAAATTTTTGGCTCAAATCCGCAAGACTTTGTGTATGGAGACAGGGCAAAAGAACTTGGATGTAACTTGATGGACACAGCTCAATTAAAATTGATGATCTGAAAAATAAACTCAGATTGAGATATACAGTGTTGGTGAAAGGATATGAAAATATGGTAACTGGAGAGGCCAGGATTTATTCCAGGGTTACAGAATTAATTTATAATGCCTCGTCAAATAGGTTTATAATGACAAAAAATAGAAATAAGAGACAGCTATCCTTTTTTCTGAAAGTTTGCCTTCCACATTTCAGCACTTAGGGTACTTTATTTGGGCCAAAAATTATGTATAACAATATAATCCTGAATCTCACTAATAATCATTCAGCAACTACTACCCAATCATTTGAAAAATGCAGATGTTAAGATTGCCTGAAGATATAAAGCCACACTGGGAAATTTCAGAGAGCTTTTGCTTCAATTTCATTTTCTCCAATAATGAGCTTAATGACATCCAAAGGAGAAAGAAAAACAGCTAATGCACACAACAGATTACTTTTATTTTTATTTTTTTAAAAACCTGCAATTTTTCTGCTGGGTTATTAAGTAAACTGAATTTTTTTAATGGATTTGAGAAAAGGTATGCCAGGTTTTGTATAGCTGGACCTGTTTTAAACAAGTGGACATTTTTCATGCTGATACAGAATATATATCAGTGGAGTAGTTAATGAAGGATATTGTTTTCTAAGCAGAATATGTAAGGTTGAATCTATGTAAAAAAGATCAGTTGTCTGCCTTAAAACACACATATACTCTGTGCATACTATGCCCCTCTTCATTTACAAAATCTTGAATCAATTTTGTGGCTTAAAAGTGAAGAAGATACCCTGTTTCTAGGTAATTCTTACAGCATACGGCCTAAACTGTTTGCTTTTTCTCATGTGAATTCCACCTAAAAAACCTTAATGGTCATAAAATCCATTTGGCTGCTAGACTGTCTTTAGAAGACGGAATTAGAAAAATCTAATTGAAACATTCTGGAATAACAACTAGCTGAACTCTGAACTCTTCCCTCTCCTCTAAACATAGGTTCCATGAATACTGCCAACGGTGGTTCTGTAAATCCGGCCAAAATAGCCAGCTGTCAGGCATTTATCACATCTAGGAACCAAAACACATCTAAATCAGTCCTGTCTCTTCTGAGTTTTACAAATGACTGATGAAAGACAAAAAAGCAAATGTAACTAAAAACAATTTAAACAAACTTTTCAATAAAAAAAGAGCTAGTAAATAAAAAACGTATACAAAGCAGGAACTAATATATTATGAATGTTCTCCTGTTTCCGGTACTTGGCTGTTCAGTCTGGCTGGCCCCACAGTGTGAAAAAGACAAATTTCAATATATATTTCCAAAAGCAAGAAACAGTAACTCTTGAGTAAATAATAGCAGCAAACAAAATGTACTATAGAGGTTTGCCGTGATCAAACATACATGTAACAATTCAACATTTCCTCTTCTGCTTTGTTCTTCCTTGCTGAAATGTTCTTTCTTACTGGATTTAAAAGAACAGAACGGTTGGATTAGATCAGTGGTTCTCAACCTTTATATTGCTGCGACCCCTTTAATACAATTCCCCACGATGTAGTGACCCCTTTAATACAATTCCCCACGATGTGGCGACCCCAACCATAAAATTATTTTCGTTTTGAATTTATCGCGCCTGAAGCTGTATTGGCTAGCGAACTGAACTGCTTGCGATTGCCTTGAGGACAGAGGCATTAAAGCGGAGACTCCTCCCCTATTAAGTTTATTGCGCCTGAAGCCAGATTAGGCTAGCGATTGGGAGTGATTGCAACTGGCTTGAGAGAGAGACATCAGAGCAAAGATTTCTCTCTTTTTTAATTCATCGCGCCTGAAGCCGAATTCGGCTAGCGATTTGAAGAGCCTGCAGCTGGCTTGTGGAGTCATCCATTGGAACGCAATACTTTGACTCGCAAGTATACTTCCCATATTTCCAATGGTCTTAGGAGACCCCTGGCAAATCGTCATTCGACCCCCAATTGGGTCGCGACCCACAGGTTGAGAACCGCTGGATTAGATAGTTGCGGAGACAGTAAAAGAATCTCCATCTGGGGAAACTGCTGATTCAAAGAAAGTCTGATTCCCACAGTGCTATAAAGCCTGTCTCGTCTCCCCCACCATTTTGCATTCTGTCTAAGGCAAGGGGTTTCAAACTTTTTCAGGCCCTAGAAATGGTTTTGTTGTTGTTGTTAGTTGCAAAGTTGTGTCTGACCTATCGTAACCCCATGGACAACGTTCCTCCATGCCTTCCTGGCCTCTATCATCCTCTGGAGTCCATTTAAGCTCACACCAACTGCTTTTATGTACACTGAGAGCATATGCATCAAGACAAATTCCTTGTGTGTCCAATTATACTTGGCCAATAAAAATTCTATTCTATTCTATTCTGTGACTCCATCCAGCCATCTCATTCTCTGTCGTCCCCTTCTTCTTTTGCCCTCAATTTTTCCCAGCATTAGGCTTTTCTCCAGTGAGTCCTTCCTTCTCATTAGGAGGCCAAAGTATTTCAGTTTCATCTTCAGGATCTGGCCTTCTAAAGAGCAGTCAGGGTTGATCTCCTCTAGAACTGACTTGTTTGTTCGCCTTGCAGTCCAAGGGACTCGCACGAGTCTTCTCCAGCACCAGAGTTCAAAGGCCTCAATTCTTTGGCGCTCAGCCTTTCTTATGGTCCAACCTTCACAGCCATACATTGCAACTGGGAAAACCATAGCCTTAATTATACGCACTTTTGTTGGCAGGATGATGTCTCTGCTTTTTAGTAATGAAATTTAGATTTAGTAATGAAAAGAAATGGTTCGTTTTTCTTTTTTTAAGGCATTCCCGGAATCTTTTCTGATTGCTTCTCTGAGTGATAAGTTGCCACGAGCACAAAAATCTCCTGAATGTGTGTCTGTATAACTCACCTGCAGCTTAAAAAGATTGCCCATGAGTGGGTCTGTGTGAACTCCCTCCCCCCACGTTTAATCTCTTATGCAACCTCATCAAGATCTCATAGAAATCATAGGTTCTTTGGAAGACCATTTCAAAAATCCTGATTTAAGGGACCTTGATATTACTGCAGGCTTGTAAAATCCCACGATCCTTGTCTATCTTTGACAACTCTGTGTGGCCTGTAGACATCCCAGAAGTCGTGTTTGGATTTAGTTATTGTCAAAGAGAAGATGAAACACGTTTCCCCCCTCTATTTTTAATCTGAGCCACAGAAGCTCATCAATCCCTGATACAAGTTTTATGAGTTCTTACATGATTGCAAAGTGGTGCTTCCTTGGTCTTCTTCCTTTTCTTCGTGCTATACTTGCCACAGCCCTTATCACTCATTGTATGGTTGTATATTTGCCTTGAATAATGCCTAAAGTTCCTTTCATAGATGGCTTGTAATAGAATAGAATAGAATAGAGTAGAGTAGAGTAGAGTAGAGTAGAGTAGAATAGAATAGAATAGAATAGAATAGAATAGAATAGAATAGAATTTTTTATTGGCCAAGTGTGATTGGACACACAAGGAATTTGTCTTGGTGCATATGCTCTCGGAGTACATAAAAGAAAAGTTACGTTCGTCAAGGATCATAAGGTATAATACTTAATGATAGTCATAGGGAAACAGTCAATATAAATCTTAAGGATTTATACAATCCTCAAGGTTACAGTCATACAGGCATAAGTGGGAGGAGATGAGTGATAGGAACGATGAGAAGATTAATAGTAATGCAGACTTAGTAACTACTTTGACAGTGTTGAGGGAATTATTTGTTTAGCAGAGTGATGGCCTTCGGGGAAAAACTGTTCTTGGGTCCAGTTGTTCTGGTGTGCAGTACTCTAAAGGGTCGTTTTGAGGGTAGGAGTTGAAACAGTTTATATCCAGGATGTGAGGGATCTGTAAATATTTTCACGGCCCTCTTCTTGATTCGTGCAGTATACAGGTCCTCAATGGAAGGCAGGTTGGTAGCAATTATTTTTTCTGCAGTTCTAATTATCCTCTGAAGTCTGTGTCTTTCTTGTTGGGTTGCAGAACCGAACCAGACAGTTATAGAGGTGCAAATGACAGACTCAATAATTCCTCTGTAGAACTGAATCAGCAGCTTCTTGGGCAGTTTGAGCTTACTGAGTTGGCGCAGAAAGAACATTCTTTGTTGTCCTTTTTTGATGATGTTTTTGATGTTAGCTGTCCATTTTAGATCTTGCGATATGATAGAACCTAGAAATTTGAAGGTTTCTACTGTTGATACTGTGTTGTCTAGTATTGTGAGAGATGGAAGTATGGAAGGTTTCTCCTAAAGTCTACCAACATTTCTACGGTTTTGAGTGTGTTCAGTTCCAGATTGTTTCGGTCGCACCATGAGGCTAGTCATTCGACCTCCCATCTGTATGCGGATTCATCATTGTCTCGAATGAGACCGATCACTGTTGTGTCATCTGCAAACTTCAAGGTGAACTACAAGGAAGTCCAATTGGAGCCTCAAAACCTGATGCTTAGCCCAATTTTCCTTTCTACTGTCAAGGTTTGTGAAGCTATTGATAGACGCATGAATTGTGAGGATGCTTTATATTGTAAATGTAATGTATAGATGCTGAATAGGGAGGGCCTAGGACTATGATGGCAAACCTATGGCACGTATGCCAGAGGTGGCATGCAGAGCCCTCTCTGGGCACATGCGCCATCACCAGCTGGTCTTTGCATGCCACCAGTCAGCTGGTCTTCAGGTTTGCGGTGCTCCAGTGCCTGCGCACCATGTGTGCGCGCATTCCGGTTTGGACACTCAGTGCTGAAAAGATTCGCCATCACTGGCCTAATACTATGTTGCTCTGAACCAGATCAATTTTTCAAACAAAAATAAGGATACAAGCATTTCCTTTACCGTTTAAAGCATCTATCCTTACAATTCATGAGTTTGGGCTCTTGTTTATAATATAACTGATGATTATTAAGTCAGTAAGAAATAGACTACAGAAGTCACGTTGCGGAGTTGCCTACAAATACATTCTTGATGGACAGTCTGGCACTTCAAAACACATTTTGGAAAGCTTTGAATCTCTTAAATGTTTATATTTTTGTTATCATAGTCCCTCAAGCCAAAATTACTTGACATTTTTACTGCTGGTGATACTGGAGAGAAAAGGGAGTCTATAAATTGACCTTTAATATTTTATTGTGTCTGATCAGGGATTTCATCCTAACCTAATTGCTAATGGGATGTTCATACTGTCTTCAGTACTAACAGTGCATCAATAAGATCTCAGAATTTGCTAGGGAATACTGATCTTCTCATCTGAAAACCCTGGAATTTCAGGGCTCACATATGCAAACAAATCAGGAAGCTGTTTAAGGAATGATAACTGGGATGATAGTTGAGCAGTTAAAACCAGCGTTAGAATTTTAAAGGAGGACTTGGCTCAGAAAATTGTCAGGATACAGTATTAGATAAAAACGGAAGGTAATGCCAGAGATTCAAGTGCTAGATAAGGAATAAATTCTGAGCTTGTAATTGGACAAAATAGTTTTAGTTATTAATATTTATTTTTAAAATTTGTAAAATTTTAAAATTAGAGGTGGAGCTCTTGCCTCACAATCAGGAGGCTGTGAGTTCAATCCTAGGTAGAGGCAGATTTTTCTCTCTCTGGGCATAATGAGAATGTATCTGTTGAACAAAACTCCGCATTGGCAACAGGAAGGGCATCTGGCCATTAATACACTCTGCTAGGTCCATTCAGTTGCCCAGACTCCATCCTGCAAGGGATTATGGGGTCATTAAAAGATGATGATTTATTTTAAAAATTTATAGCATATGTACTGGATAAGAAATTAGAAAAATTTACAAACACTCCATGGCACATTTAGAGAGGGACCATATATTTTACTCTTAAAATTCTTGAGTGTGACATTAGGAAAACTAGCAAGTGTGGGATGAAATGATAACTTGTACAGTCTTGAATTAATCATGAACTATGTCAGAAGTAACTTGACATTTACTCAAATAAAAATAAAGTGTCAAAAGATATGAAATAGAAATGAAATTATTATATTTGGGTGCAAAAAAGCTAGGGATGAATCTTTTTCTTTCCCACTACATTTAAACAGTATTATTTTCAAGGTCATTTATAGTTTGAACCCTTCAATAACCCTTCAAAAGAAACTGAAATAATTTTTCATCCATCTAAAACAGAGTGAGATCCTTATTTGCTGAGAGATAAACAAAGGCTTGGATGGAAAAGGAAGAAAGAAATACAGATATTGTGATCTGTTTTTCTAATTATTCGTAAAACTATTAAAACCATGTTGATGGTATTACAGCACACCTGGATAACTAGAATATTAATGTAACAGGTTAAAATGGTTCAATTGCATATACTGGACTCTTTCACAATTTTAAATGTTTTTAACTGCTGTCACAAATGCAAAGGTTTTTCTCCTTCCCTCATCTCAACTTCCTTTAAACATATTTTAAGGGTTAAAAAATGGCGAAAGGATAATAAAAGAAGCTTAGTCTTTGGGAAAAAGAAGAACTTGATTTATGTATGTTTGGCACACTGCTGAAGCAAGGTTTAGCATTTATGATTTTCTTCCCTGGTTGTTTCCTTGTACATATAGCTCCCACTTTAGAAGAAAGCTGGTGATGATGTAAGTGGTGATAGTGAAAGGACAGCTGCTAATAAACTGAACAGGTGAAATAGGGCAAATTCGCATGTTGTCTGATTGGGCGCATGACAGGCATAGAATTGAACAGACTTACTCTGCTGATGCATGACAAATGCTACATAAATGGATAAGCCATAAATTGTATTCTAACTTTGATTTCTTCTAGTTTTTTGCTTTCCCTCCTAGGGTGGCCTGGTATGCACTGGAAGCATGTTAGAAGTAGCGCCATCAGGAATTTATAATACGTAATGCAATACAATGCAATGCAAAATTTAACATAACATAACCAATGTAATATAATTAATATAATATAATACAATTAATACAATACAATATAATACAATACATAATATTCAACAGTTTTATTAAACTTGTATGCCACCCAACTCTCAACGACTGGGTAGCTCACAACAATTAAAGAAATTACAATAAAACCAATAAAATATAAAAGACGATGAGCATGACAGACCCGATGAAATGAAGCCATGTCTTCACTCGTCTGAACAGCAACAGAGCGGGGGTTCTGGTATTTTTGCAGTGGTTTTAAGATGAGGGCTATCCAATATGCCATGTGAATCTGGATAGTGAAGTGAGTATGGTGAGCAGGCATCTCTCCATCTTCCTGCCTGAACCTTCTTCATGCAGCATTAAAGCCATGACACTCTCTTGCTTGACTGTGCCATAAAAATATTTCTTGTTCCTAAAATGGTCTCCTGCTCTGGGCAATGCAATTGAAAACATCATTCTCCTCCTTTTTTTAGATTGGCCTGGACTTCCATCTTTTTAGATTCTTCTAAATATTTGCAGCTCTGAATAAATATTTATAGCTCTGAGAAATATATATGGTACATTGCCTCCCTGACAAGCTTATGCAATGGTATGTTGTACATTCTAGGAATTACACAAAAGAGGGTCTTTTTAGGGCTCGCCATGAACATCTCATATAAATGCAGGATAGTTAGAAACCAGTTATTGTGAAACATGCTGTGTTTATTCTAAATCTAAAATGTGAAAAGTTTTGATTCTAGTATAGGTAACGAGTTACTTTTAATAAATGCAGAATTTCTTGTTAAGTTAAAGAAACAGAATAAGTTTGTTGAGTCAATTTATGGGCATAATAAAACAAGGCCTATTTCTTTTGGCAAGCAAAAAAGACAAGGTGAAACATAGCGTTGTAAAGTTATTATGACAAAAAAAAAGTATTTACCTGACAAAATCAAGTAGAAATATTGCATGTATTTTTGAAACAGGGTTTTGGGCATTATGGCCTAAAATTAATAGTAGTAGGCTATAATTTATCTTGCTCTACAGAGTTATTTCAGGGTTCACTCCCAGCCAGAAATATCTGCTGTTAAATCATTAGAAGCTACAAGTTTTGTTTTTTTGTTTTAAGTGTTTCCTAATGTCTGCTTTATGTCTATTGTTGGCTTCACCAAACTGCTAGTGTTAACAGCTGGAGTATCCCTGATCTATTCTGCTTCTAAATTAAAAACAAATTTAGAAGATGTGTTGTCTACTGACAGCCTGTTAGTGTTAGGAAGGCAATTGGCAGTCTCTCCGGCTGTTCCTGGCCATTATAATTTTAGAATTTGGTGCAAGGAGAAAGGAGAGAGGAAGGGAACAATCAGAATTGACCAAATATGGTCCCCTTTGTGTGCGGGCTGCCTTGGCTAGCTGCATGTATTGTGTGCATATCCAACTCTTTGATGCACATGGCATGGAAAGAGTCACCAAAGGAGCCCCAAAGCTTGTCTCAGAATGAAGAGCAATAATGGGCAATAAACAGAAAGCTGCAACCAAGTAGGCTTGTCACAGTCCCATTCATTCATCCATCTTCTTATGGAAAACTGGGAAGAAGAAACAGATGGCACCCTTTTGGTTAGCTGGAACTTACTTAAGCCTGGTTTCACACCACATTTGGAATATTGCATCCAGTTTTGAACTCCACAATGTAAAATAGATGTTGAAACTCTAGAAAGAGCGCAGAGAAGAGTAACAAAGATGATTAAGGGACTGGAGGCTAAAACATATGAAGAACAGTTGCAGGAAATTGGGTATGTCTAGTTTAATGAAAAGAAGGACTAGGAGTGACATGAAAGCAGTTATCCAATATCTAAGGGGCTGCCAAAAAGAAGAGAGAAGGGGTTAACCTATTCCCCAAAGTACCCGAAGACAGGACAAGAAGCAATGGATGGAAACTAATTAAGGAGAGAAGCAATCTAGAACTAAGGAGAAATTCTCTGACAATGAGAACAATTAAACAACAGAATAGCTTCCCTTCAGAAGCTGTGGATGCACTAACACTTTTTTTAAAAAAAGGGGACAACCATTTGTTTGAAATTGTCTAGGGCCTCCTGCTTAAGGTTGGGCTATAAGACCTCCAAGGTCCCTTCCAATTCTATTATTCTAGTTTAACTGCCCAGGAAATTGTACTTTATAGCCCCCAAATATATTATTACTATTGTTTGAAAGTAAAGTTCTATTTATTTATCTGCTTTCTTTTCTAATTAAGCCGAGTGATTCCTGATTGATATATGAGTCGATCATCAGGTAGTCCCAACATTGTAGGTTAGTTTGAGAAGCTGAAAAAATACATATGGAAAGCAGGCAATGGCAAACCAAATGTACTCTTAGCAAAAAAAACCTACAAGAGCAAACCATCAGCAACTGAGCTAGACTTGAGGGACTCTTTACCTTACTATACATACATTTGAGGCAGGGGTGAAATCCAGCAGGCTCTGACAGGTTCTGGAGAACTGGTAGTAGAAATTTTGAGCAGTTCGGAGAACTGGCAAATGCCACCTCTGACTGGCCTCAAAATGGGGTGGGAATGGAGAATTTGCAATATCTATCCCCCAGGAGTGGGAGGGAATGGGGATTTTAGTGGGGGGAAGTGTGTTTTATACTCCAAATACTATGGTAAACGAGTACTCTGTTTTCCCAAAATAAGGGGGAATAAGGCCCCCATGGCAATAAGGCCAAGCGCTTATTTCAGGGTTCAAAAAAATATAAGACAGGGTCCTATTTTTGGGGAAACATGGTAAATAAGTAAGTAAATAAATAATAAGCAAGAATAATACGCAAGCAAGCAAGCAAACAAGGTGTATACTCAGATGTATTACTACTTTCAAAATTTAACAGAATCTTGGAAGTCGGAAAGTACATTTCTCCCCGATTAACTTTGCAGTCCCAGTAACGTGGGTGGATCCCTTCTGAATTGTTGGCCACACTTCATTCCTTGTATAGGCTCAGGAAAATGTAGCTCCCTATTATATAGCTTCACAACTGCTGGCTAAAAATACTTTCCAATGAAGGTAAAGATCACCTTGTATCTTTCTTGAAGGTAGGAATCACTCTCTGCTTCTATTATTTCTCGAAACAAGGAATAGTTATTTTGGGCTTTCATGTGTTTGTTTGGGTTAAAACATAACCTATGGGAGCAAGGCCAGCTCATTTATCTCTTTATCTCCCTCTAGGTCTGTTTTTTTGTCTCCTAGTCCAGTGTGGGCAGACTGTTCATGCACAAGAACAGATCTGAAATAATTTCTTGAAAAGGGCTTTTAAGAGTTAACCAAAGTCCCATGGGGGAGGTCTTGGTCTGCAGGTTGCTCATCCCTGCTCTAAAGAAAGTAAAATGTGTGGTGGTGTGTAATTTGTCAGTGTTCCTAATTGCCTGGTGCTTCTAGTCATGGAGAAACACCACTAAATCTTGGCTTAACTTTCAAGGATTGGTGAGCCAAGTTCTGTGAAGCCACAAAAATGTTTACAAATGTGGTGGCAATGTTACATGCAGCTAGAAGATTTGGCAAGCAATTTAATTTGTCTTTCCAGGCTGCTCTAAGATGAAACAAAGAGTCTGAGAGAAGACGCATGCTGAAGGGACTAATCTGAAAGTTTTGTTGCCAAATGACTTCCATTGAGTTCACTATGGTCTGTCAAATATAACAGGATTGAGTTTTGGAATTTAAATCAATGGGCTTGATTAAGTTTAATTTTATAATGTGCTGGTTAAATTTCTGGAACATGTTTGGTGAAAAATGGATTCTCTTATGCTTTCATCAGTTGGAGTAAATGTGATTATTTTAATCAGTTACTAGGAATGGAATTATATCTCCATCTGTTATAATGTTTTTGGAACTTGACACGGAACTTTTTGGAACGGAATATTCTTTATCTCTTGGCCTATTTTATTACCAATAGAAAGCCATATAGGCCATTTTATACTGGCCTAGTTTACTACCAATAAAAGATATTTTATGTATTAAAATGATTGTACAGCAAATTTGTATTTTAAGCAGATAAAATGTTGGGACATCTTGATAAATTTGATAAACTTTTTAATCAAAATTCTGTGCAATAATAGATGAACATTACAAAACTGTTTGATAATATTTCAATTAACTGGAATAAGTCCAATATAGTTTTTTTTTTTTATTCAAAAAGTTTTACAGAAAATTTCCCCCCCTTTCCCCCCACCTCCCTCCCCTCCTTCACAACCCCTCCCCGACTTCCCGGAACGAGCACAAGGTATAGTTAAAAATAAAACAAACATATGCTAAAAAATTTTCGTCCCAACTTAATTATACCCCTACAATCATCAATTCCTAACTTCCCCCGAAAACAATCAAAAAAAGTCCAATATAGTTTCAATTGGACCTAATGTATGTATGAAAATTGATTAAAACTGGGTTTTGTTTACTGTTGGAGTTCTTTATATGGCTTAAGATAATTATTCCTGTGGAAAATAATTCATACATATGTATTGATATAATTATTTTAAACTATTTAACTCAGATTAGTGTTAGTATAAACAGACTGAAAATGTAACAATATGTATTATGTGAAATAATGCATATTGTTAAAGAGGGATTATTTTAAAGGATTGATAAAATATTGAGTAAATTTTTGGGTGCGCATATAGATCCGTAAGTTTTTTTAAAAATTAAACTTTAGTTCCACTTAAAGATAAGGACTTTTGTTTTTCTGATTTTCAAAATGTATATTTTGACTTTATTTCTTTGAGGAACCCAAAAGATTTCTCTCAATCATTATGACTATAACTAGAAATGTAGCTAGGGATTCAGAAGCTTCATCAAATCAAACTTGAAAGGTCAAAAGATGTTTTATTTGAATTTAGTAGAATTCATTTTGTGCTTCCAACCAAATTCTTACTACAAAATATCAAGATCCATAGCAACCGCAAACTGCTTCTGATCAGGCATTTAATGTAAAAAAAGAAAAACCCTACAAAAATAAACTTACCTGACACTACCTTAAAAATTGCTTTTGTGGAGTACTGCAAGACAAATCTGATGCTTGTTTACACAAACAATTAATACTTTGGAGTAATCCTAAATTGAATATTGCAGATGGACCTTTTCTAGGGGGAGAATTTTATAAAAAAGGGAAACTGGAAAGACAGCACCATTCACTGGCCTGAAACCAAATAGAGGCAATCACAGTAGCAAATATGCCAGCCAACTTTTCTCTTTGTTTAAGATTTGGGAAAGGAGGGGCTACAGTGTTAGACTGTTTAGCTGTGCTCCATATGTATTTCTTGAAAGAATTTATGAATCGCTTCTCTGTCCAATGAGGATTTTAAGCTTGTTATTATTTATTCCCTTTATATTTCCCTTTCCATTCTGCTTTGTACTTAAAGCTGTTGTATAGAATACGTTTTTCCATACATTATATCAATGCACAAGAGAACAACCACCAACCTCATTAAAACAATAAAATTAAAAAAAAATCACTTTTGCCATTGAACTTATTCTTTATAATAGAATGAACTTACAATATAAAATTGGAAACATACAGGTCAGCTTTCAATTTATTTAAAAACTGAATTGTTTTTGTGTTTAATGTAAGTATACTTAAATAGATTGATTTTGGGTTTTTTTTTAAAATGTCCTTTGTTTCTATTTTGAGTTGATGTATTTTTGTTGTGATCTTTATTGTAACAATAAAAAATTAGGAAGAATGATATGCACGCAGAAAAGTTTAGCTCAATAACGACCATTAAAAAACTCATTTTTCCAAATAGCAAAAAGAGCTATAGAACTGTATTTGCCTTATGATTAATTTGCCAATAGTAATTGCCTAGGCAGAAATGCAAACTTTTACACTCCATAATTGCTTGTCATCTATATTCACTCTCCGAAAACATTGTGTTTTGTATGTTACGGCAAATCAAATGTTTTGATAGGAAATGGCTGTGCAGGCAAGTGCATTTTTCACTCGCACTCTTTCTTTCTCCATCTCCTTTCTTATTTCTTTCTGTCACACATAAGTGCACAGCCTCCCACACAATTGTTGCTTTGAGACAGATGGCTGCCAGCACTACCAGTCAAAAGATGTTATGCAATGATTCTGTCTTTCTTTCCTGAATGGATTTTGTGTTTTTAAAAAAAAAAGTGTGAAGGAGTGATGAGCTATTACAGGAAAACTTCAAATAGATAAATGGAAGACACTATTAAGTTCGTTTTCCTCCGGTAGCTTATTTCTTTAATATTACAATGTGAAGAACTGCAGAAATGTTGGCATGCATTTTTGTTTATATTTGTTCAGATTTAATCATTTTAATATGCATATCCTATCTCTCACTTTTCCCAGCAGAATAGAGTGGAGTTTTTTTTTACAAGCACTTCATTTTAATATTAATTATATTCATTTGTGTACCATCTTTATTAATATACGGTCCTTGCACCTGCAGCCATCATAGCATCCCCATGGGCACATGTTGGGTAGGCTGAATGCTACCACGTGTTTACTGGACCCGTGCCCCTCCTGGTTGGTACTGGCCACTCAGGAGGTGACACGAGGCTGGCTCCAGGCTATTACGAGCGCTTCCTTGGTGGAGGGAGTCTTCCCAGCCGCCTTGAAAGAGGCGGTGGTGAGACCCCTCCTCAAGAAGCCTTCCCTGGACCCGGCTGTTTTAGGTAATTATCGTCCGGTCTCCAACCTTCGCTTCGCGGCGAAGGTTGTAGAGAGTATGGTGGCATATCAGTTTCCCTTGCACCTGGAGGAAACTGTCTATCTAGACCCGTTCCAGTCCGGTTTCCGACCCGGTTACAGCACTGAGACGGCTTTGGTCGCGTTGGTGGATGATCTCTGGAGGGCCAGGGATAGGGGTTGTTCCTCTGCCCTGGTCCTATTAGACCTCTCAGCGGCTTTTGATACCATCGACCATGGTATCCTGCTGCACCGGTTGGAGGGATTGGGAGTGGGAGGCACCGTTTATCGGTGGTTCTCCTCCTATCTCTCCGATCGGTCGCAGACGGTGTTGACAGGGGGGCAGAGGTCGGCTCCGAGGCGCCTCACTTGTGGGGTGCCGCAGGGGTCGATCCTCTCGCCCCTTCTGTTCAACATCTATATGAAGCCGCTGGGTGAGATCATCAGTGGCTTCGTGTGAGGTACCAGCTGTACGCTGATGACACCCAGCTGTACTTTTCACACGGGCCACCCCAACGAAGCTATCAGTGCTGTCCCGGTGTTTGGAGGCCGTCACGGGTCTGGATGGGGAGAAACAGGCTCAAGCTCAATCCTCCAAGACAGAGTGGCTGTGGATGCTGGCATCCCGGTACAGTCAGCTGAGTCCACGGCTGACTGTCGGGGGCGAGTCACTGGCCCCGATGGAGAGGGTGCGCAACTTGGGCGTCCTCCTGGATGAACGGCTGTCTTTTGAAGATCATTTGGCGGCCGTCTCCAGGAGAGCTTTTTACCAGGTTCGCCTGGTGCGCCAGTTGCGCCCCTTTCTAGACCGGGATGCCCTGTGCACGGTCACTCACGCCCTCGTGACGTCTCGCCTGGATTATTGCAATGCTCTCTACATGGGGCTCCCCTTGAAGGGCATCCGGAGACTGCAGTTAGTTCAGAATGCGGCTGCGCGGGTTATAGAGGGAGCCCCTCGTGGCTCCCGTATGACACCTATCCTGCGCAGACTGCACTGGCTACCTGTGGCCTTCCGGGTGCGCTTCAAGGTTCTGGTAACCACCTTTAAAGCGCTCCATGGCATAGGGCCGGGCTACTTACGGGACCGGCCCGTGCGCTCTCACAGAGAGGGACTCCTCAGGGTGCCGTCAGCTAGACAGTGCCGCCTGGCGACGCCCAGGGGAAGGGCCTTCTCTGTGGGGGCTCCCACCCTCTGGAACGAACTCCCCCCAGGACTCCGCCAGCTTCCAGACCTCCGAACCTTCCGTCGCGAGCTTAAAACACACCTATTTATCTGCGCGGGACTGGACTAGTTTTTTTAAATTTTCTAATTTTAAATTTTTAAATTTTATAGGGGTTTTAATTGGTTTTAATATCTATATTATTTTAATAATCAGGCTTTTTGAATATGTTTTCTTAATGGTTTTCTTAATTTGTATATATATGCTGTTTTATTTGCCTGTGAACCGCCCTGAGTCCTTCGGGAGATAGGGCGGTATATAAATTCGAATAAATAAATAAAATAATAAATAATAAATGTTCAGAATTCAGGTGCTTGGCAACCAACATGTATTTATAGAATAGAATAGAATAGAATAGAATAGAATAGAATTTTTTATTGGCCAAGTGTGATTGGACACACAAGGAATTTGTCTTGGTGCATATGCTCTCGGAGTACATAAAAGAAAAGATACGTTCATTAAGGTACAACATTTATGACAAAATCCAGTGGTCACATGATCACCATTTACAACTTTCCCAGCTGGCTTCTGACAAGCAAAATCAATGGAGGAAGCCAGATTCGTTCAATTACCATGTGATTCACTTAACTGCATTGATTCGCTTAATAACCATGGCAAAAAAGATCATAAAATCAGGTGCAATTCACTTAACAACCACCTCGCTTAGCAACATAAATTCTGGTCCCATTTGGTATAAGTTGAGAACTACCTGCATGTGTTTCTGTGTCCATTCTTCTACATGTTCAGCTGGGAAAATTCACTGAGAAATTTGGAAAGTTGAAAATTATCAAAGTGTATCTGTATTTTAATTTGTCTATTGATTTGTGCAATGTGAATTAGATGGATTCTAATGTATCTGTGAGCCTAACATATTTATTGCCTTACACTGACCCTGATTAAAATATTATGAATAAGGTAAGATGTTTACACAATAAACCTTACTCAGGGAGAAGCCATGGAGGGTTTTTTGTTTTTTTTGCATTTATATCCCGCCCTTCTCCGAAGACTCAGGGCGGCTTACACTATGTTAAGCAATAGTCTTCATCCATTTGTATATTATATACAAAGTCAACTTATTGCCCCCAACAATCTGGGTCCTCATTTTACCTACCTTATAAAGGATGGAAGGCTGAGTCAACCTTGGGCCTGGTGGGACTAGAACCTGCAGTAATTGCGGGCAGCTGTGTTAATAACAGACTGTCTTACCAGTCTGAACCACAGAGGCCCTATATGTTATAGACATATTTTCTATTTCAGCAGGAGACACACTGAAAGGAACATGTATTTGCTCTTACAGATACCTGTGAGCCCAAGTACACATATATACAAACACATCTTGCTTTAGAACATCAGTAGCAAGTTCATGTACAAGAATTTGTTCTCAGAGAAAGAAAGAAGCAGGTACACAACTGGAAAATAAGTCAGGGGCGTCCATAAGCGCACTACTGTGCCTATTGTCCCTGACCTAATATCCTTTTTTTACTCGTATCCTTTTCATGTATTCAAATTATGCTTATACTCTTATCTGTTATCTTACATATGCTTGACAAATAAATAAAATAATCAAATAAAAATTTGCTCCTGCCCCAGTGATTCAAGCCATATATGTTTCTTCCCCTCTCTAGAGTTCTTTTGTCTAAGTTTGTTATACAGTGTATAACTCTAAGTGCCCTGTAGTAGAAGTAGTAATATGGGGCGCAATGGCTCGGTGGTTAGAGACATTGAATTTATCAGCTGGAGAGTGACAGCCTGGGTTTGAGACTCGAGCACCACCCAATGAGGTGAGCTCCTGTTTCTTGCCCTAGTTTCTGCCCACCTAGCAGTTCAAAAGCATGCAAATGCGAGTAGAAGATATTAGTGCTGAAATGTAGTAGAGTTGGCTGAGGATTTAGATGTAGGAACATTATATATAAATATTCCAGTTTTTCAGCTCTTCTCTACATAGAAGTCCATTTGCACAGCTATTGGTGTTACCCCCGCAAACCAATTGTACCACCATACACATGTTTTCTCAACTGCTGTCTGTGCAGTAGTTGGTAATACCTTCTTCAGTCAAGGAAAAAAACCACACAAAATTCCAACATGATGGGTAAGAGCAGGTGTTACATGGTACACCCAGTTTTCTGAGAATATTAATAGCACTTAGACCAGGGGTGGGATCCTACAAATTTAACAACCGGTTCACTGAGTGCACGCAGTTTGCAGAAAATTGAACTTCCACGTTGTTAAGAGTAAGGAAAACAGCTGAGGAGCGGCAATCCACTCTGCTACCCTGATCAGCTGGGCTTCGGAAGCAGAAAAATAGGTGAGTATAATGCAGGGGTGGGCAGGCGGGCCCACTTAAAAGAATGAGAGAACCGGTTCACTCACGTCTGAAAGTTGGAGCTAACAGTTTGCCTGAACCGGTGCGAACTGGTAGAAACCCACCACTGACTTAGACTTATATTCTGCTTTATAATGCTTTTACAGGGCTTTTCGAGCGATTTACAAATGTCAGCGTATTGCCCCCAACAATCTGGGTCCTCATTTTACCAACCTCAGAAGGAAGGAAAGCTGAGTCAATCTTGAGCCAGTCAGGATCAAATTCTTGGCAGTGAGCAGAGTCAACCTACAATACTGCACGTTAACCACTGCACCACCATGGCTCAGAATAACCATGGTCAAAAATAACTTTAATAGAACTCACCAGGCTTTTTTTCTAAATAAACATGTATCAGATCGCCTTGTTTTCCATGTTCATACTAAGTACTTTCTTTGAGCAGGGAGAATACATTGCAGTTGAATTTTGTTCATTGGAAAACTTAAATTGTTTTTTCTTTTGATATTTTCACCATTATTAAGACTGGCCCATTTGTGTGTCATTTTAATTTTTTAAAAAATCCCTTAAAAAGGAAAGCACAAAACTTCTCTACAAGGAGTAAGAAATGTATCTGGGAAACTTAGTAATACTGAAAATTAATGAAGAGAAGGCTCAGTTTAACTCTCATTAAAAGTCTTAATTTGTTTTCAGTGGGGGCAGATTTATATCATTGTAGAATGATGAAAAACCGTATGGCTAAACCCAGAGGGATGGACATCTGAAAAACATTATTAAACATGTGGGCAGCTATACAGGTGTTATAAAACTCCTGGTGTTGAGGGATAATTTGATTAGCTAATTACCCTTGTAAAGGAGCAACTTAATCTGTGTGAAAACTCCCTCAGATGAAACCTCTCATGTCATACTACTTTAAGATGATCTCTCCACAAACTGCAGTTAAAAATAATCAGAAATGTTGAAGTAAAATCTACTTTGTTAGTACTTAAAAGGGGGGGAAAAAACTTACACTTTTGAAGTTCCTCCCTGGTGGTCTCATTTTATTAAATTCCTGCTTGTTTGTCTGTTTTTTAAACTTCAGTTTATTAGAGACAGAAAAAACAATTATCTGTAAATGTAATTTTTAATGCATGGTAATAAAAATAAATGGAACAGCTTTGCCACTACTCACCTAAATCTTCTTCCCTTGTGTCTGGTGGTATTAAATAATGTCTGCCACACATATTCATCATCTGCTGACAGGCAAAGGAAATTAGCCGAATGCCTATAACAAAAGTGTGCTTCACGTCCAGAAAAGTTAGAAGACCCCTCTTTTGCCCTTAGACAATGTTCTTCTCTTTGGTAATCAAATGACAATTATAAAACCAACAGCCATTCAATATAGCTTATAGGGTGGCTTGTGTGTTTCCTGATATATGAAATTGTGCTGCCTGCTCCCCTGAAGCAATAGGAGTCAGAACCAGGGCTTATCCAAATGTGGTTGGCTGGCCTTTTCCAGTACCACACAGCTGTGCATAAGTACACCTGTCTTTTATAAGACAGGGGTTAGGACTCCATTGTAGGCAAGATATCCTTCAATACAGTGGTGGGATTCAGCCAGTTCGCACCACTTCGGGAGAACCGGTTGTTAACTTTCTGAGCAGTTTTGCAAACTGGTTGTTGGAAGAAATCATTAGGGCAGAGAACCGGTTGTTGAATCCCACCACTGCTTCAATAGGAATAGGGAAACGTTATGCAGAGTATGAGGCAACCGTCTGCCCTACTCATTGCTTTTGCATTGCAATTATATGGTTCCCCACAAAGATACTGTGCCATGATTGAGGACCATGGGTTTCTTATCTCTACATAGATGAATAAGAGATTAATGATATGACTAGGACAAACACAGGGAACAGGATGAAGAATTTATGCCTATTTTCCAAATGGCAGCCAGAGGGGTCTTTTAGAAAATCACATGCACAGAGGAATGGGAATACAGTATAGAAAATGTACCATCTGAGTCAGTGGTGGGTTTCAAATTTTTTTACTACCGGTTCTGTGGGTGTGGCTTGGTAGGCATGGCATGGCTTGCTGGGCGAGGCTTGGTGGCCGTGGCAGAGGAAGGATACTATAAAATCTCCATTCCCTCCCCAATCCAGAGGAAGGTTACTGCAGAATTTTTACTACCGGTTCTCTGAACTACTCAAAATTTCCGCTACTGATTCTCCAGAACTGGTCAGAACCTGCTGAAACCCACCTCTGATGCTGAGTCATTTTCATTGCTTGGAGAGCTTCCACGTTGTCACCTGAACAGTCTTGAGAAAATTTTGTTGTTGGGCTGAGCCAGCCAATCTAATAAATATCTAAAAATCTAATAAATAAAATAATAATAACTGTTTTACAATTTACAATGAACTTGTGGGTGCATGCTAAAATAAGTCAAAAATCTCATTTGGCGGTACCAAGCATTGTTTAAGTGGCTTCCGTTCAGATACAAAGATAGATACAGAGATAGGAATATTCATTTGTTCATTCATTCCAGAAAACAGAGGTTATATATTGAGAGTTCACACGATCAATGTTATTAAACAATTCTGATTCAGTCTATTGAATGCATCCTTAAATTAAAACAGATTATCCTTCCTTTTAGTGTAATAGTCACATTCCATGTCAGCAGTTCTTCATGGTTTTTAAAGTTGGAGTAACTGGAAATTGAACTTTAATACAAAACATGGGCTTTCCCACTGAGGTGCAGCCTATGTTGCTAAGAATTGTATGGTTATCATATATTAATTATCTGTTTAATATATGAAAACTCTTACATAGTAAATGGCAGGTACTATATATGGGGTGCTGAATCTGATTTATCAAAATTAAGCTCTAAACCAAGTCGTCGAACCTTGCAACTTTAAGACTTTCCCATGCTGGTGGGGGAATTCTGGGAGTTGAAGCCCACAAATCTTAAGGTTGCCAATGCTCTAGACCAGGAATGTCAAACTTGTGTTGTCACGATGACGTCCCGTGACGTATTGCAACTTTTTTCCCCTTCACTAAACCGGCTGTGGCCAGCGCATGACGCATCTGGCGTGCAGACCATGAGTTTGACAGCCCTGCTCTAGACTAAACTCTACAAACTAATTAGGAAATTAAGCGAATATTTTGAGTATTTTTTAAAAAAAATATTCAATAACAGATTATCAGAAAAATAGCACATTTTTCAGCTAACCTTTAAATGCTTGAAATTTAAATAATTCTAGTTGTTGTCATTATGGTTTTTAGCCAAGGCTGCATTTCCTTTTATTTAAAGAGCAAAAAATAATGAACAAACCCTGATTATATTAGTGATCTGTAAGCAGAAGCTTGTGTTTTAGAAGGCCAATTGTATGTCATTGCCATGTTGCATGTGACAAAAATTGTGTAAAACGTTCCTATGTTATCTGAAAATCTCTCTGTTGCTCTCAACTTCATATTTGTTAATAGTTTCTTTTACATAGCATTTAGAGATCTATACAAAATTAAAACCAAAAAATGTTAAACCATTTTTAAAATATTGCAAAAACCCTTGTGGGAATAACATATAATTGAGATGTAAGATTTACTGGTAATCTCATTCTCATTAGACTTTTTAAAACATCTGTACTTCTTTCCTTTTAAACTAATGCTGCCAAATCGATTTTAAAGGAAACTCCTAGGCCATTAATGATTTACAAGCAAATGTCGACTGAGGATTTTATTATGTTCAGAACATTTGCACATGTTAAATGTGGTAAAAGTAACATAAAATCTGCCATTACACAGTTCTAATTGACAAATAGGTCCTATTGACTTCTGATAGTTCACTAGGGACCCAGTTTAGGCATGGTCCAGTGATGCAAAAGTTCGTCAGTATGATAATGAGACATAGGCAGAATGGACGCTGTACTCAAAGGCAGCTGTACTCAAAGGCTTCCTGAATAAGTTACTTGGTGGGACTACTCAAGTCAAAGGTTAAGTGGGGGCGGGGGGCGGGCATAAAAGGAAGTGATGGTCTATGTCCTTATTGATCAAATTCTAGATGAAGCTTGTGGCTTTCATACTGAACCCCATTCTGAATTTGTTCTTGATCAAGAAGCCGTGGTGGTGCAGTGGTTAGAGTGCAGTACTGCAGGCTACTTCTGATGACTGCCAGCTACCTGCAATTTAGCAGATTGAATCTCACCAAGCTCAAGGTTGACTCAGCCTTCCATCCTTCCAAGGTGGGTAAAATGAGAACTCAGATTATTGGGGACAATATGCTGACTCTGTAAACCACTTAGAGAGGGCTGTAAAAGCACTGTAAAGCAGTATATAAGTCTAAGTGCTATTGCTATAGTCATATTGATCGCCATAGCGATTGTACATTTGTTCCCTGATCATTCTAGAATATATGTATTTTTGACTTTATCTTATTAATGTATTTACTTGCTTCATTTTAATTTATTCAGCATAATGGCTTTTCTCTGTGTGAACCCAGTAGTGGGTTTCAAATTTTTTTACTACTGGTTCTGTGGGTGTGGCTTGGTGGGCATGGCATGGCTTGGTGGGCCTGGCAAGGGAAGGATACTGCAAAATCCCCATTCCCACCCCACTCCAGAGGAAGGATACTGCAAAATCTCCATTCTCACCCCACTCCAGGGGAAGGTTACTGCAAAATCCCCATTTCCTCCCAATCAGCTGGGACTCAGGAGGCAGGGAATAGATTGGGGCGGGACCAGGTGGTATTTACTCAGTGGTGGGATTCAAGTAATTTAAAAACCAGTTCTCTGCCCTAATGATTTTTTCCAACAACCAGTTCACCAAACTGCTCAGAAAGTTAACAACCGGTTCTCCTGAAGTGGTGCGAACTGGCTGAATCCCACCACTGTATTTAGTGGTTCTTCGAACTACTCAGAATTTCCACTACTGGTTCTCCAGAACTGGTCAGAACCTGCTGAAATCCACCTCTGCTTTGGACAAGGCATCACTGCCTCTCTTCCTGATGATACTGCTAGCTTTGCTTTATGGCCTTATTCCAAAAGTACCAGCAGAGTGAAACAAGCTTCCCCACTCAAATGGGCCTAGTTATTCTCCTCTGTGCCTTGAGGAAGACCACACAGTAGGTTCTAATAAGCTCCACCAAGCATTTACAAATGGATACAATGCAGTTGCTCACCCTGTTTGGGAGTCAGGGCTTTGTGAACTAGCTTCTAGAGTGGCAGACTCCTAAGGCTTTGTTGCTTTTTTGTCTCTCTCCAAAGCTCCAGTATTCCAGAAATTGCCTGGGGAACTATTTTATCTCCTCCCAAGCATGTTTGAGCGAACCAACTCTGGCAGAAAATCCACACTGCTGTTGCATTGGGGCAATTTCTTGTTATTTTAGAACCCAACCATGCTAATAAGAGGTAGAGTGGCAACATTTATTGTTTTGTTGAATGTATATACTCTTATCTTTTCACTAGGGAAATCACAGTGGGATATATAGCGCTCCCTTTTCCTATTTTCCCCATAAAACAAGAACCTTTTTGAGCTGAGTTTTTTTCCCAGCCCTAAGCTACTGGTCTTCTATGTGTAAGTCATCTTCAGAAATCCTTTTCCAGAGTTCAACCCCTTTTCTGTTGTGGCACAGTGGTTAGAATGCAGTAGTGAGGGATTAACTCGCTGCTCACTCCTGGTGGTAAAAACTGAGTTTATCATTCTTTTAGGGTTTCTGTGTTATCTTTGAACTAAGTTGATAAGTGAATCACAGTCTCACTACAGAACGTAGTGAGATAATTGTAAGATAATTTGCAAGATAGGAACAGTTTGTTGCTAAATAAAGCCTCTAGTTAGGGGAGAGCTATTCAGCTGACAACAGGGAAAAGAAAGAAACTAGCTAACTCATTGAAGATGTTTGAATCCCTTAAGAGAAAATCCAAGTGAAAATCTGAACAGAATGGATCATATCTTTTTTAAAAATATAATCTGTTAACTCCTTTTTGTTCCATTTCTTTACTTTAGGAGCCAAAGTGCTCTCTATTCAGCAAAGGTGGGTGTTAGCAGGTTCTGACCAGTTCTGGAGAACCAGTAGGAGGAATTTTGAGTAGTTCGGAGAATCGGTAGTAAAAATTCTGACTGACCCCGCCCCCATCTATTCTCAGTCTCCCAAATCCCAGCTGATCAGGAGGAAATGGGGATTTTTGCAGTAACCTTCCCCTGGATTGTGGAGGGAATGGAGATTTTACAGTATCCTTCCCCTGCTATGCCCACTAAGCCACACCTACAGAACCAGTAGTAAAATTTTTTGAAACCCACCACTGCTACTCAGCAATGATATAGAGAGGCAGTGGCAGGAGGCTTCAGAGGCCCTGCTAGAACAAAAAAATATGGTGCAGATCTACAGCCTTGCAGTCTGGTTATCTGAGGCAAGCAAAAACAGTAGAAGCCATGTTTATGGTCTTTATCACTTATAGAAAAATCCTTGGCTCCATCCTGTTGAGACTACAACTATTTTATATATGTTATATATATATATTTAAAATCTTTTTTGCTTCTTATTTTTCTGGCAAGCTACTGTACCCCACGAGTTCAGCCTCAGTAAGAGCACTGAAAGCCCTAATAGGTAGGCCTTTCACCATACTAGTCCTCAGAGGTGAGTTTCAGCAGGTTCTGATCAGTTCTGGAGAACCGGTAGCAGAAATTTTGAGTAGTTCGGCGAACCGGTAAATACCACCTCTGACTGGCCCCGCCCCAATTTATTTGCTGCCTCCTGAGTCTCAGCTGATCAGGAGGAAATGGGGATTTTGCAGTAACTTTCCCTGGATTGTGGAGGAATGGAGATTTTACAGTATCCTTCCCTGCTATGCCCACCAAGCCACGCCCACAGAACCAGTAGTAAAATTTTTTGAAACCCACCACTGCTACTCAGCAATGATATAGAGAGGCAGTGGCAGGAGGCTTCAGAGGCCCTGCTAGAACATAAAAATATCGTGCAGATCTACAGCCTTGCAGTCTGGTTATCTGAGGCAAGCAAAAACTGTAGAAGCCATGTTTATGGTCTCCATCACTTATAGAAAAATTCTTGGCTCCATCTTGTTGAGACTACAGCCATTTTATATATATATATATATATATATATATATATATATATATATATATATATATATATATATATATATATATATATTTGGTTATTCGGGTTTTCTCCCGCGTAAAATTGGAAGTGTCTTGGCGATGTTTCAACGAAGTCTCATTCGGCATCTTCAGGCTTCAGCTTCGTACTTCTGGGAGCAATGTGACTGCAGCTGTTTCTTCCTTTTAACTGCTAGTGGGGTTTGAACTGTGGGGGGGGGAGCTTGGCTGTGCTCTGATTGGATGGGGTTTTTTTTGTGCTCTGATTGGATGGGGGTGTGTCCTGTGTTGGTGGGGGCTTGGTTGTGCTCAGATTAGTCTGATTTGCAGGGGAATTTGAGCTGGTGAACTGCATTGCTGTTATTTGGCTTCGTGTTTGTGGGAGAATTTTACGCGGGAGAAAACCCGAATAACCAAAGATCTACATACAAACACCCGCGAAACCTCAGAAAACATACATATATATATATATATATATATATATATATATATATATATATATATATATATAAAATCTTTTTTGCTTCTTCTTATTCTGGCAAGCTACTGTACCCCACGAGTTCAGCCTCAGTAAGAGCACTGAAAGCCCTAATAGGTAGGCCTTTCACCATACTAGTCCTCAGAGGTGAGTTTCAGCAGGTTCTGATCAGTTCTGGAGAACCGGTAGCAGAAATTTTGAGTAGTTCGGCGAACCGGTAAATACCACCTCTGACTGGCCCCGCCCCCATTTATTTGCTGCCTTCTGAGTCTCAGCTGATCAGGAGGAAATGGGGATTTTGCAGTAACTTTCCCCTGGAGTGGGGTGAGAATGGAGAATTTACAGTGTCCTTCCACTGCCACGCCCACCAAGCCATGCCACGCCCACCAAGCCACGGCAACAGAACCAGTAGTAAAAAATTTTGAATCCCACCACTGCTAGTCTTCTCATTGGTTTTTAAGGGGGGTAATATTTGATAAGGTCAGTTCTGTACTAGCCTAAAGTGACTTTTTAAACTTTTTTCTTTTCTAAAAAAAATGGTGCAGCTTTTAAAGCTGGATGTATGGTTTTCTGTAATGAAAAGGCAGCCAATGGTGACAGGAAAAAGGTACAGAAGCAGCAATGGCAATAATATTTGCACCAAAGATATCTGAAATAGAGGTCAGTAAGCTCCACAACTACAATATCGGAAAGGACAGGAAACGAGGGAGTTAGAATATCTCAACACCCTGTCATAGTGAGATCTCAGCTCTCTCCCTTTAGGATCTGCTGGGTGGAATCATTTTTCCTTCCTAGTAGTTTAATCTTAATATGGGTAAACCTGGCATCCTTTTAAATATTAGACGTTTGGATACGATCAGCTTTGCCTCTGATTGGAAACATGTATTTGTCTGCTGAAGATGATAAATAGGGATAGGAGTGATTCCCTCCCCCTCCCCACCTCTGGATCATTTCTAATGGAGCAAAACATCCTGATTTCAAGGAGCAGCGGCAGCTTGAGGGCAGCATTTCCATCCTGAAGAAGTGGACTGAATCTCCTCATAAAAACCTTAAACCTCCAAAGGGTTGAGGAGGCTGCCTGTCTACACAAGCAGCTATCCAGGTGAGGAGAGGGGCTTGAGAAGGAGCGTTGTGAAAAAGTATATCTGGAAAATAAAATGGTTGGTTCTTCTCCATCCGTTACTTAAAGCTGCTCACAGCTTCGCAGCAGCAAAATGCAGTCTGTGATTTTTCCCCACACAGAAAACGGTCCTCCTGCACATTTGAAGTTTGTAGGGTAGGCTTTTTAAACGTGAGTAGGATTGTGGCTTTATATGGGGAAGATGGATACTTTTATTGCTATAAGTCTGGATGCCATCTAATTTTGTAGCAGTTTTTGAAAAACGCACACCTGTACATTCCTATTTTTTTCCTAAAATATTCACACGTAGAAATACATTTTTCTCATTGCAAAATGCACTTTACTTCAAAAGCGTGTATTTTTGCATATACTTTAGAGTGAAAACAAACCATGGCAACATTCAGGAAACTGCAAAATCTATATCCTAATCCATGCTTTAGTCAAAGAGGTTGAGATCAGGTTTTTTCCTATTAATGCAGAAAACCACAATCTCCAAAATTGTTTAAGTGCATATACAGTAGATCTTATTCATAAAAATATGTATATCTTCAGATATCAGAAATAATAAGAAAAACTACAGCCAACAAACCAGCAAAAAGAAGAAAACATCTTAATATAGTCAAAACGTATTAACAAAAAAGAATAAAAAATAGAAATCACTGAAACGGACCATTTTCTGCACATCAAAAAACAACAACAACAAACCAATAACTGGACTGCGTCTGCCTATTTTGTTTTTTTACAAACTCGGTGGATCCTACATAAGTTTATATTCATAAACACATTACTATCTCCAGATAATAGTTAAGAACTCCTGTTTTTCTGCCAGTTGCAGCTCCTTCACCATTATATTCACTTTCCAATCCCTTCAAAACAGTCCAATGTTGATTTGTGACTTCTGCATTTTTGCCAACCTTGGAATGATGCAAATATGCAGGAATTAGCCATTAACCAATCAGCTGACCAGTAGGAAGCTGCAGAGATTGGTGTTCAGTCAGCGATGCCAGTCTGTCCACGAAAAATAATAATAATGAAATAAACATTCTTGGGCCACTTCTATCTATATTTTCAGGATATGCTATTTGCATTTCCCCATTTTTCAGAAAATGTGAATAGTTCCAAGGCAGTGGTTCTCAACCTTTATAGTGCTGCGACCCCTTTAATACAATTCCCCACGATGTGGCGACCCCAACCGTAAAATTATTTTCGTTTTGAATTTATCGCGCCTGAAGCCGTATTGGCTAGCAATCTGAACTGCTTGCGATTGCCTTGAGGACAGAGGCATTAAAGCGGAGACTCCTCCCCTATTAAGTTTATCGTGCCTGAAGCCAGATTAGGCTAGCGATTGGGAGTGATTGCAGCTGGCTTGAGAGGGAGACATCAGAGCAAAGATTTCTCTCTTTTTTAATTCATCGCCCCTGAAGCCGAATTTGGCTAGAGATTTGAAGAGCCTGCAGCTGGCTTGTGGAGTCAACCATTGGAGTGCGATTCTTCGATTCGGAAGTGTACTTCCCACATTTCCAATGGTCTTAGGCGACCCCTAGCAAATCGCCATTCGACCCTAATGGAGTCGCGAACCACAGGTTGAGAACCACTGTCCTAAGGGATTGCTGTGAACAGCAGGCCATCCTTTTTCTGTTGCATTCTTCAGCCATTCTGTGATGGTGAGAAAATAGCATATTGGCAGCGGCTGATACATTTCAGACAATACCCACAGACAGGCAATAGGAGAAATTTGCAAGCTCTGTAGCATAGTGGAAAGTGAAATTGTTGCTTTTGAATGCAGGGCTGAGGAAATATTTTCACTACTACATAATTTCAGTAATAATAAATAAATACTATTGCTGTATTATCACTACTGAAATTAACAGATATTTTTGATGATGAAAAATCTTTGACCTGAGGAAAAAATACAGACTGCAGAAAAACATTAGGACTCAAGTGTATAATAATAGAATATGGTAAAAAAGTGGAATACTCAAACTTAGACAAAACCATTAATTTTTTTAAATTGAATTTGTCCTTTGTTCTTTGTTAGTCAATATTTAACCATTTCACATGGCATTCACCTAATCTTGAAGAAGATTATCTAACAGTTCTAGTCATCTGTCCCTCAGTGTATACCCATATAGGAGATCATGGTGAGTAGCCAGGGGTGGGATCCTACTGGCTGAACAACTGGTTCGCTGAGAGCTCGCGCACGTGCCATCGTCACAACCAATTTTTAATGATGTCCAGGCAGGTGGGCAGAGCCTGGCGCTGCCGCTGCTACCAGTTCGCTGAACCATGCGCCACCATCGCTACCGATTCACGCGAGCTGGACAGAACCGGCAGGATTTCACCACTGGATTGGCCTCCTTGCCTTATTTTATTATTAAAAATAATATTTTTACAACAAAATTTTTAAAGAAGCTAGCATGATACAAAGCAAAGCTTAAATCAGCCTATTATTTCCATGAATTATTTGTATTTAACGAATTATAGACCCTGTAGATATTTTTTTTAAATAAGAATGTTGAAAAGCTGCAGCTCAGAACTCAGAGCTCAGAACTACTTGCTATAATATCAGTAGCAGTAGCAATTGAGTTGGAAGTGAACATCCTGGGGGTTAGACAGAGTGATAGGGATATATCTCATTAGTGTATCTTCTGATAAATGTGCATTTTGTGACTGAACTGACCTATTATCATCAGATTTTTTAAAAAAAAAAAATGGAAGTTTTCTGTCCGGGAGCAATCATTTTCTTTGAGCTCTAAAGTGATGCTTGAAAAATAGTTTATTGTACCACTAGACTAAAATATTGGGGATTCCTGCTTTATTTTACAGTACTCTTGTGATACTTCCAAGAGGTGAGAAATTTCAAGACTGCTATTGCAATACATTCCAATGGTTACATTTCTTTAGAAGAAGAAAACAATGCTTGAGGGTATTTCTGTAATATTAGATTTCTATGCAGTGAGTGTGAAATGTCATCTTAATGCATTAACACCATTAAAGAAAGTTCTCCAATACCAGATTTCTTGTAGAAAGCAAAATCTCTTCTTCAGAGGAGACTGATTGAACATGTTAAGTTAGGTTACTCCCCCATCTATTGCTCTATTACCATAAATTGAGAAGTTACCTTTCATTCATCAATTTTTAGGGCATAGCTGTGGCAGATTGCATCCAAGCATTCAGTGATATCCAATCACAATATTTCAAACTCTTCTGATAAGACCAATATGGCAAGTTAAGTCAGTTCTACTTTCCAGATATTGGTTGGGCTAAATTACGATAACCACTCTTTTTTTAATCAGGGATATAGAACATGATTATAGTATCACCCAATCATTGTTAAGACAATATACATAAATAAAGTATGTCCTCATGATGTGTATGTGAGTACAATGATGGTTGAATGACTCTAGAAAAAAGTATAAATTACTAGTGAAGAAATGTCCTAAATGAGAAATAAAGATCCAAAAAGCCTTTTTCAATTTATCAGCTCAACTCCATGGGTAGCCATGGGTAGTTTATATACATATAATAACAACTGCTGGCTGATTATTTGCTAGGATTTGACATAGATACCACAAAGGTTAGCTTGTGGGGAAGAAAAAAAATGGATCCCTTTCAACAGTTGTATGACAAGTACATTTTTAGTTCAAGTACTAGAAATATCTTAGGGTTATTGCTGAGAATAGTTTTTCACATGATATATGGTCAGTGGGGTGTTCTAAGTATTCCATCCTATCAAAAAGATAATAAAAATGGCTAGACTGAAATTTAGAATATGCACAGATCTACCTCCTTATTTTCATTATATGTTTTACTAGCTTTTCTTTCTGTCCAAAACATTTAGCCCAGATCTTGCTGTGCTTTGCCCTAAGCATTTATCACATTTCCCTGTGACAGGAGAATAGAAAGCAGCATTTGCAGTTACTCCTAAGTTGATTAAACTTTTTGAAGTTCTGTGACAGATCAACAAAAGCCAGCAACAGAAAATTCATTAAAAAAATATGAGACGAGGAAGTTGTGCAAAATGGGGTAATTAATCTTGCAATAAAAATAATTGTTTACAGTTAAAATTAATGTAACATGTATTCCTCAGCAGATAATAAATTATGGGTTTTCTCATTAGCATTTGAATTGATTTCCTCTAATTTCGGAGAAACATTTGAGCATGTGACCAGATTAACTTTAATTGGACTACAGCTGGTACTGATTGTGGGTGGATAGAGGTGAGAGGTTTTCTGGTGTTTTTATCCCTTTCCCTCTTCAACCTTTGTCTCACACTTAGATATCATAAAGAAACAGTGTGCCATTTGAAACTATTTGGTTGTATTTTCCAGCTTGGTGCTCTCCGGATGTGATTCCCTATGATAAGAAAGTCTAGTGAGAGGTGGAGACAAAATAAATGTAATTATTTCATACTGGATTTTGGAGCGGCCTGTTCACATAAATCAGTGTAATATAGAATAATGTTTTGTTTTGTTTAAAGAAATAGACATTGCAATTTCTAGTTTTGAAATTAATGTGATTTGATAGCACGTGAAGGAGATACTAAAAGGATTTTTTTGAGGCCAATATTCTCTTCATGACCTTGATTATCAAGATGGTAAATTATCAGCCCAATATTAGCCCAGTGTTCTTTTACTACTCCTTGCCATGATTGTTTTTTATTTTTTTATTTTTTTTATTTTGTATTTTTCTTCAAGCATGTATTTTATGACAAGTGTAAACATAATTATAAATACATAAAAAGGATATGAATAAAAGAAAACATTAGGACAGGGACGGTAGGCACGCTGCTGCGCTTATGCACATCCCTTACAGAATTTAGGATTGGGGTGAGGTCTACAGTAAACAGTCTGAGGTTAAACTTTTGGGGGTTCGGGGAAGAAACCACAGAGTCAGGTAGCGCATTCCAGGCATTGACAACCCTGTTACTGAAGTTGTATTTTCTGCAGTCTAGTTTGGATCGGTTTACCATGAGTTTGTATCTACTGTGTGCTCTTGTATTGTTTTGGTTGAAGCTGAAGTACTCATTGGCTGGTAGGACATTGTAGCTGATGATTTTATGTATGACCTATGCTTAGGTCAGACCGAAGACGGTGAAGTTCTAAATTGTCTAAGCCCAAAATTTCAAGTCTGGTGGCATAAGGTATTTTGTTGCAAGCAGAGGAGTGGAGGACTCGTCTTGTGAAATATCTCTGGACTCGTTCAATTGTATTAAAGTCCGATATGCAGTGCAGGTTCCAGACAGATGAGCTGTATTCAAGAATTGGTCTGGCAAAAGTTTTGTATGCCCTAGTTTGCAGTTCAATATTACTGGAGAAGAAGCTATGCAAGATTAGGTTAACAGCTCTTAATGCTTTTTTAGCAATGCTGTTACAGTGAGCTCTGGTTTCCAAACTAAACTTGTAGTAATTTCATTTCTTCATTTTTTCTGTTTATTACCATACCATTGGGAAAGACTTTTGAAAAGTTATTTAAGTCCCTTATTCCACTCAGGCCAGCTGGCTTTTCAAAGAATAGTCCAGCTGTATATGCCCAATGGGAGTCACCTGGCCCCTGAGAGCCAATATAGAAAAAGAAAGGGTTGGGCAGGATGGGTTTTGTGTTTTTGTGAAACAGTTGGCTGGAGTTCTGTAAGAAGGGGACAACAAATTAGGCTGAAAAGGAGGAGTTGTTTTGCTGTAGCTAGAAATATTTTGGAGTGTTTTGTATGACTTCTTTTAAACTCCTATGTTGTATGTGTCTTCCTGAAGTTGACCTGATGTTGACTTGTCTTCCTGGAGTTGACCTGTGACATTTAGCACCCATCTCAATTTGCCTGAGTTCCAGATTCCAGAAGATGTTTTCGTTCTCTAGCAGTTTAGCCAGGCCTGGGTGGAGTAAGGGTGACTCTTTCAGCCTCACCCCCAGTTCCCCCACAAGTCAGATGCAATAAAGGGGTGTGTGTGGCAGCAGCCAGGGGACTGTCAGCCCAGGGGTGAAATCCAATAGATTCTGACAGGTTCTGGAGAACCGGTAGTGAAAATTTTGAGTCGTTCGGAGAACCAGCAAATACCACCTCTGGCTGGTCCCAGAGTGGGGTGGGAATGGAGATTTTGCAGTATCCTTCCCCTGGAGTGGGGTGGGAATGGAGATTTTGCAGTATCCGTCCCTTGCCATGTCCATCAAGCCATGCCCACCAAGCCACACCACACCCACCAAGCCACGCCCACAGAACCAATAGTAAAAAAATTTGAATTTCACCACTTGTGTGGCAGTCCAGACAAGAAGCTCATTCAGTAATACTAGTTCTATTTTTATTGAAAGGTTGCATATCTAAAAGGACTCCTCCTGTCCCTCCCTTTTACTCTCCTGAAAACTAGGGAGGGTTTTGAGATGCATTTGCCTGCCACCACTCCTTCTTCAGACTCAAAGTTTAATTTATCTGACCGTTGTCTGGGCTGTGGCTCTTCCTCCTGTCTCCCAAGGTCATTCCCACACACCATTAGAGAGATCAACTTTTCTAGACACTGGGTTGCTTCAGGACCAAAGGACCTCAGAGAGAGGGACAGGTCTGACCCCAAAGGCATCTTCATGATTACAGTCATATAAATGAACTTCAGTTTAGAAAAAAAAATGGTAATTTAGTTGAAGCACATAAACAGATTAATCACTGAATGAAGACATGGGGGACAATGCAAGATGAAGCTATGGTTGATCTTACTGCGGAGGATCTTAGGAGCTGTAATTCGGTGCATGTTTTGTTTTTTTTGTTTTTGTTTACATTTATACCCCGCCCTTCTCCGAAGACTCAGGGCAGCTTACAGTGTATAAGGCAATAGTCTCATTCTATTTGTATATTTTTACAAAGTCAACTTATTGCCCCCCCAACAATCTGGGTCCTCATTTTACCTACCTTATAAAGGATGGAAGGCTGAGTCAACCTTGGGCCGGGCTTGAACCTGCAGTAATTGCAGGCTTGGTGTTCTTAATAACAGGCTTTACCAGCCTGAGCTAAACCGGCCCCTAATGTGGACATTAGTGGAAAAGGCTGAATTAGATAAGGACACTGGCTGTGGAGAAATTCAGATTCAAAGGGGATTTGCCATGTTCTGACTGTGTAAGGATATGACAGCCATAGAAACATGTTTGTTTGTTCCTTTCCACTGCATGATCACCATTTTTTCCCAACACTTTCTAGAGTCATGTTTCTTTAAGCTTTTTGCTCTCAGACTTCTTCTCACTTTTAATAATTATGGAAAACATCCAAAGAGCTTTTATATGTAGGAGTTATATTTATTGATATTTACTGGATTAAAAATTAAAACTGATGCATTCACATAACTCATATTTTTTGAATCATGTAAAAATAACAATATTAAACACATTGAATATTAACATAAATAAAATATTTACAAAATAAGTATCCTACTTTTTAACAATTAAAAAAAAACCTAATAAAGAGTCACATTTAAATTCTTGCAAAAGTCTTTAATATACGGGAAATAATTTTGATTTTTCAGACTATTGGGATTGGACACCAGTTTGGATATATATACCCAAAATCATGCCTCAACATCTGTCTTTCATGAGATATTGTAATCTTCCAAGAATCCAAGAATGCAGCCAGTTTATTTTACCTTCTAATTTTTTTGAAAAAATAAATAAATTTGGGATCCTGTGGACACATGTACCCTCTGTTCATAAATACCACATTTCTGTTCCTTGGCTAATGTAATGATCCTTTTAATCTAGAGTAAGAAATAAAAATACACTTCTGGCTTCAGGGATGCTGGGAATCAATATAACATTTTCTTTGAATCCCAGTTTGCTGAACAATATCATAAGCGTTTATTTAAAAGATAACAATATACCAGCCATTAATTTAAAAAATCCATGTTTCTAAATTACTAATAAAATAATAAAAAAAGAACAGCTCATTCTTTGTAGAAGTCTGTTAGGAATTCATTACCAGTAATAATTTATATTTATAGATGGAATGCAAGATTTGAAATAAATTTGTTCCTTTCTTTGAAACAAAATTCTATCCAGAATAAATAAACAATTTTCCATTCCCAGATAAAAACCATCCCTCAATAATACTATGTCAGAATCAGCAGGTTCTGACCAGTTCTAGAGAACTGGTAGCAGAAATTTTGAGTAGTTTGGAGAACCGGTAGTAAAAATTCTGACTGGCCCTGCCCCCATCTATTCTCTGCTTTCTGAGTCCCAGCTGATCGGGAGGAAATGGGGATTTTGCAATAACCTTCCCCTGGATTGGGGAGGGAATGGAGATTTTACAGTATCTTTCCCCTGCCATGCCCACCAAGCCATGCCACGCCCACCAAGCCACGCCCACATAACCGGTAGTAAAAATTTTTGAAACCCACCACTGGTCAGAATTCAGTGTCACTTTCTTGATTGTGCAACCATCACTGTACCCTGAACAAGTTATTCCCCGTATGCAGTTAGTCCTGCAAACCTGTGGTTTTTTTTTATTTGCTCACTGATCACAAATCATGGTTTTTAAATTCGGAGATCAGACAAAAACAGATTTGCACCTGAATTCTTTAGACCAATACACACTCTCTATGACCGAAATCCTGTATGTTTTCTAAAATTCCACAGGGAGGGTCAGCCTGTGACACTAGATATCGTCCTCCTTTCATCCTTGTCTTGATCAAAAGCAAAAGTGTGTAATATTTCCATTGGTCAGAGATATGGATTATTAATCCCTTCTACAGTAAGCAGTTTGTGGACTTTTTCATGATTGGGAGAAACAGAATAAACAATGGATTTTTCAGTTCATTGATCTTATAGGAAATTTAGGTTTGCAGAACGGAGAATTTGAACCGGCATAGGAAAAAATGAAATACCTCTGCAATCAGACTGTCAGATCAGATTGTTTCCTATTTATTTCACTTCCACTTGGAAATAGTTTCTGTTGTGTTTCTATATTATCTGTGTGGTTTAAAAAATGTATGTAAATTCCCCTTTAAATAAAGATTTAAGCACATGTTTTAATGTTTTTGGTTAAATATTTTCTCACAATATCATAAAAGGCATTTTGATCCCTTTTTGAGAAATGTGTTCTTGCTTCTGGAAAACTGACAATCTAGTGTAGAGATCCATTCAGCCTGCACTTTAGTCCAAGAAATTTGATGAAGTCAGTTTACATCAAAATTCCTCGGATAGGGTCTGCCTGTAACACAGTAGTTTAATGCAGATTTCTAACTACTTGAGTTTCCAAGATAGGTTTCGTTTTCCTCCTCTAATTTCCCAGATTACATACTATATCAAATCTTTCATTCACAACAAAATATGTTCATCCCTTAGTCCTCTCTCCATTTCCTCTGTAAAAGAACTATAATCCATAGTATTTCTTTGGCTGCAAGTAGCATTGTGGATTAGAGTAAACAGAAGTAAAAGTACATTTTCTTAGCAAATAAAGTGCAATGTTGTTTCAAACCTGCCTGTTCCCCTCATTACGGTTGGCAGAGCAGTGAGTGAGGTTATAGTTGACCTGTCCTAGCACCAGTATGTCCTTCATAAATGTTACTATGCGTTCCCCTCTTTACTTCCTGACTAAAACACAGGGAAGCAGCTTAATATGAAATTCATGTTGTGCTGACAGATTTAGAAGTTGCCCTAATCTGAAACAGACAGCAAGCCAAGTTTACAGATAAATCAAGCCCATACCAGTCCCTTATATTTTGTAAGTAAAGACATTCTCAGTTAAGGAGGTAATATTTTGATTGGATGGGACAGATGTCCATCTACAGAAGGGGGATATACATGGGGATAAGTATTAATGATGAACTTCAGACCCTGCATATTGTGGATTTCAGCATTTTATGTCTTGCCTCTGTGTGGGTCAGGATATTGGCAATAGGGAGGAGATGGGTCCAGCTGCTGTGCTTAGCATAGAACAATTGAGAATCTGAATGCTCTTAACTTGTAAATCAAAAGGCAGGAAATGACCAGGATTCCAAATGGAGATGCCCCAATTTGGCTGGCGGTTCCAAGCCATTAAATAAATAGCTGTCACCCAAATCTCCCAGGTGATAAAACATGCCACCGAAGGAAAAATTTACAAGGCTAGGCCAACAAAGGTTTTGCTTTATAACCAATCCTGAAATGCTTCAGTGGCTCTTGGTACCTATGCTGAAGAGACTATTATATTGAAATAAAACTTGGTGGTGAAGTATCTAGATACATGTCACCTTGGCATGTTCTTTTATCCTCCGTTGACTAGTTTCTTTCACATTTATTTAGTATCATACCACACCTGACAGAAACCTCTCTCAGATTTATTGGTGTAGGCACAGTTATGCAAATTAAAAAAGAATTAATTATTAACTCTGACCTAAATTAAGAAAAGATGATGACACTCCCCTCCCCCCGCCCCGTAGATATGCATTATATTTAAAATCCTTTATCTTTACTAGATAGTTGGCATCTGCCACTGAAAAATATGGCTTGCATTATCCAATAAAAAGTTTCTCTCTAAATTCCTTGTGAAACATCGTTTTTCTTAGAATACTGCTTTTCACTGAGGCAGAACCCTCGGGGATAATGGGGAAGGAGCCATGGGTGGTGAAATGGACTTTCCTCCTCAGTTCAATTTTAATTCATTGGTGATTTTGAATTATTTGAATTATTTGAATTTGAAACTGAAATCTAGACCAGTCCTATACACAGTGCCCTTAATTGTAGTGAAGGAAATTACATTTAAAGCAAATTACTTCTCAAACTTGCTCCCCTACCAACAAATACCTTCATTATATTGAGTTCTCAATTGCAAGAATGCCTTTATAATCCTAAATACAGATGACCACGCTGTACATAAAAACAATATTATAGAACAACGGTCACCAACTGGTGGTCCATGGACCACTGTGGTCCATGAGAAAATTTTGGTGGTCTGCAGAAAAATTATTTGCATTTTTTATATTGAACTAAATACTATTTATCTTTTTAAAAATTCATATTAGTGGTCCGTGGGATTTACAGTTATGAATTTAGTGGTCCCTGAGGTCCGAAAGGTTGGTGACCCCTTTATAGAATGATACCTATGGTATTATATTAAAAATATTATTTAGACCTTTTGCAATTTTCAATTTTCAGGCAGAGTAAACTTTTTATTTATTTATTTTGTCAAGCATGTATTTTATGACAGATATAAGTGTAAACATAATTATAAACACATGTAAAGGATACGAATAAAGAAAAACATTAGGACAGGGACGGTAAGCACGCTGGTGTGCTTATTTGTAACAAAAATATAACCATATAGATTCAGAACTCTTTCTCCACGTCCATTGATGTGCTTTCTTCCTATTTTCAAGATAGGAGGAAAGGTTATCAATTCCACCTCAAAGTAGAAGGAAACAGCACTGCTAGTTTTCAAGAACTAGAAAGAGGAGTTTTGTGGGCTGCCCCACGCCTCTCAGCACTCCTTTGCGGTGACTGCATAAACTGACCATCCCTGCTGAGGAGGAAATATTCCAAAGTTGGGGAGTCACTAATGAAAAAAAAATCTTCACATTTAGTTGTTATACCCTTGGGATGGGATCTGTCAACAATGACTTCTAATGAGGGATTTCAGAGAGATATTTACAAAAAAAAAGAGATTAGTTAACCTGAAGCCAGAACATTTTTTAAAAGAAAATCTTAAAAAATTCATTCATTCATTCATTCATTCATTCATTCATTCATTCATTCATTCATTCAGTTTCTATATCTACGCCTCTAAATCAACGATTCTTCATACTTCTATGTGGGTATGTTCCTAGCACATGGAATATATTTGAGAATGAAAGCCTGTGGTTCTGTCTAAATACTTCTGCAGCTGGCATTCTTATTAAGGGTTATACAAGGTACTCTGTGGAATCCCGTCTTTGCAGTGATGAAGATCGATCCAGGATTATTCTGCAGCACACCCATAAAAGAAGAAACATCATTTGTCTAGGGCAAACCTACCAACGCTGACTAAACTCAGTTTATTGATGAACATATGGCTGAAGACATTGATTTAGTGTCTCTGCTGCTGTTTCACTTGAATTAGAAGAAAAAGACAAATCAAGTTGGGTGTCATCGGCATATTAATGATCCTTCTGGTCAAATCTCTGGATGATTTCACCCAACAGTCATTTAAAAAGCATGATAGAAGGAATAGATTATGAAGTCCTAAACAATCCCACAGTGCAAGTGCCAAGAGATTGAACAGCAGTCTCTGGCACAGTCATCCGGAATCGATCATCCAAATAAAAGCTGAACCAGTACAATGCAGTGCCTCTTCTCTCCAACTCAGATAATTTATCCAAAATGCTACCATGATTTATAATGCTGAAGACTACCATGAGGATGAAGCGAATTAGCACGATTGCATTCCCTCTTCATCAAATATCAAGGTAAACAAGATTAACATCCTTGTTTTTGTACATCAGGGTAAACATAGCAGTTCCAGTACTTGAAAGCTAGTTACAGATGAGGGGTAATTAAAAATTAATCCAGTCAAAGAGAGGCATCAATAATGAGTAGGTCCTCAGGCTAGATGAGGGAGATTCCACTTATACTAGGGGAGATTCCACTCTTCCTCTAATGGAAACAATTGTATTCTCCCCAATCATGATTTCATAACTGTCATTGGAAACTCAAGAGACCTCTATAGTGTGGAATGCTGTCAGCTGTGATGTTTTCTGGAGTTGACTAATTCAGCTGCATAGCAAGCTGATGTTTGGGTTATGTGGTAAGTTGAGTAGGTTATAAAGATGAAATTATAAAAAATTCAGGTAATGCTGAATAAATCTATATAGTAAAACAAGGGATTACAATATCATTATACTTGTCCGTTCCTGGCTTCAGGAATGGACCTTAGATGTTTCTGTATCCAATTCTCAGTTGTAGTTTTGACCCAGAAAAATCAACAGAGTTTGGAACCTCAAGATCTGATGACATGCTTTTTCTCATAAGTGTATCTACTTATATCTTAAAGTAATACAATACTTACAGTAACTTCAACTGTTCCCTTAACCCTCAAAAGAGGGATGGCTTTTTCAGTGTTGGACCTTTGGGAGACCCCTTCTAGGGAGACCTACTTGGTTCCCATTTTATTGATTTTTTTTTCATTTGCCAGGACAGAATTAATTTACTTAGTTGACCCTCATATTTTCAAAGTGATTTACAAAACAGTCACTCAAGCAAACATTTTAAGATTGTATTTTTTAAAAAAAAAATTGTTATATAAAATTTAATTTGCATATAATGTACGCAATAAAGAAACAATCTACCATGAATCTAGAAAGTCTTCTAACAGTGACTGGGCTTATATAGTGACCACCAACTACATTACTTTCCACAGGGAAGAGATGTTAGTTACCAGAGTCCAGGGAGCTTTCTTGAGAAGTGTTCATGGTGTACTTGAACCCGTTTCCTTTCTCATATAGATATTTAACACAACTACCTGAGGACTTCCTGCTAGATATTGGACATTTGTGACAGCCTTCTTCAACCTGGGTGCCACCAAGATTAATGGGTATCTTCTCCCCCAATTCCCTCAGTAGCATGGCCATGGTTTAATATTGACATTGAATTCTGAATTGAAGTTCAAACTTATGGAAAGTGCCAAAGTTGGGGAAGGCTGATTTTCTAATAGTCTTACAAAACATCTTGGTCAAATCATTATGGGACATTCAAAGTTTTATAGAAAAACAGTCCTTGAAAGTTCTCCAAGTCTAGCCTCAGAGTGACTTATCAGGGTGCATCCAGTGCAGTGAGTATTCCCAAGTTATGCTTCTGTAACCTTCCTGTTGCTTCTCATTGCCAGCTTTATGCTCCTCTTGCCCACAAGCAACTATGTCTAGGATCTGACCTTCTAATACTTCACAAAGAGACATCACAACATTGTATTTTCTCAGGTTTTCCAATTAATCTATGTTAACTAAGACTTGGCACCAGAGAGCAGAATGTGGTGGTGGGTTTCAAAATTTCAATGGTGGGTTTCAGAATTTTTTACTACCAGCTCTGTGGGTGTGGCTTGGTGGGCGTGGCTTGGTGGGCTTGGCAGGGGAAAGATACTGTAAAATCTCCATTCCCACCCGATTCCAGGGGAAAATTACTGCAAAATCCCCATTTCCTCCCAATCAGCTGGGACTTGGGAGGCAGAGAATAGATGGGGGCAGGGCCAGTCAGAATTTTTACTACCAGTTCTCAGAACTACTCAAAATTTCCGCTACTGGTTCTCCAGAACTGGTCAGAACCTCCTGAAGTCCACCTCTGGTGCTACTGTTTTCAAATGATGAGTAAGGAGATTTTGAAATCCCTCTTTTTCAACTTCCCCAAATTCACACTAATTCACTTTTGTCACTGATTAGCCCTTCTTGATAATTGTCTCCCATTTAGACCATGATCTGTGTACCTGCTTGTTATTTTGTAATGGTAGAAATTTCCCCACTTTCCATGTTCTGCTCTAGAAACTAAATGAAGTAACAGACTGCTCACCGCGAGATTGCACAAAGAGATCCCTTGTCTTGTTTGTTCTTTATGTAACACTGAACCATAACTTGGTTGGTTGGATTTTTCTTTTATGTTATTGATTTAAAGCAGTTAATTTACAATTGCCAGCAATCTGCTTAGTTCCATTATTTTTATGGCCCACAGAGAGTAATCCCCCCCCTTCGAAATATGCTTGGCATGTGAAATAATGAAATTAGAGACGTTTGGGGTCTGTTTACCAGACCAAAAGCAGGGGTTAGCATTAGAGGTTTTTTTTTTTTAAAGAAACCTCCAGGGATGAACTATTGAACTAACTAGCGGGTCCTCATCAACAGAGACTCTAACAAAGTGGAACATTATTAATCACTACTTCCCATGTGTACTTTGATTTTTTTTTAAAAAAACTAAGCAATATTGGTAATAAGGAAATAATTTTATTAAATATTGTTTACCTAATATAAACATAAACATAATTAACAGAGATACTTGTGATTCTGATCATTTAAGTCATATGGGACCATAGTTAAGAGAGATACATTCCATCATTGGCAAACTCATATTATAGATTGCTTATGCTGTATCACCTGTTCCAACCTGGTGCCCTCAAGATGAATTGAGAGATTGTCAATTGTCAGAGTTCCTAGCCAGGAATTCTATTAACACATCTAGAGGACGTCAAGGTAGAAAAAAAACCTACTTATATGATACAGAAGATCTTTATTTCAAAGAATAAGGCAATAAAGTGATTAAATTATAGTGACCAGACGTCCCGCTTTTGGCAGGACAGTCCCGCTTTTTAATAATTTGTCCCACGTCCCGCTGCAATTCCAAAAAGTCCCGATTTTTTTTTGTTTCAGAATGGGAGATTCTGAAAATGGGAGGCAGCAACACAAGAGGAGGAGGCGGAGAAGGGGGAGTGGCGGAGAAGGGGACGTGAGAGGGAGGAGAGACGCCGCTTGACTTCACCCGAGAGGAAGAAAAGAGCGGAGAGGAGAGCCGAGGAGAGCCGAGCCTGCCTGGAAAAGCGGAGAAGCAGCAGCCGCTCCTCCTCCTTCAGGCAGGTGGCAAGACTCAGCGCGCATGTGCAGCCCCCCCCGCCCCCCGTCAATGGTGTCCCGCTTTGCCATGGCTGAAATCTGGTCACTTTAGGTTAAATTGTTTGTGTTAAATGTGCTATTTATGACAGATTCTTTTTGTAATCCTAAGAAAACTGCAGTAGCATCTGAATATACTTTGAGCTGTCTGATCTAGCTACTCTCAGTCCTTCAAGATAGACCAGGTCAAGAAATAGGCACACCACAAGAACTAGTGGAATGTTTCATAATAATTATATAAAGCCCATTATTTAGTCTATATGGGAATAAGAGAGACTGTGAGGTGTTAATATTAAACTTGTCATGATAATATACAGTACATGCACTGAAATTGATTCAGAAGAAATGCGAAATGGATGAGTGTTACATGAGGTTTTAGATTGATATGAGTGAACTTTGCTTTGCTTCTTGACATGTCAGATGTTTATATACAGCTATATACCCTGTTTCCACAAAAATATGACCTACCCTGAAAATAAGCCTCAACCTGTTTTTATGAGTGCACCTAATATAAGCCCTACCATAAAAGTAAGACCAAGTAAAGGGAGGTGGGCGTGGCCAGCCTAGGAGGCGGCGAATGTGTGTGGGCAGACAGTGTCTGGCAGCAGCCGCAGCCCGCCCAGCACAAGTGAGTTGAGAACCTGTGCAAGCAACAGACATAGGCAGAGGCATGGGGGTAGGCAGACAATCTGGATGTACCACACGGGCCGTGGGAAAGCCGAGTGGTGGTGGGCCAGAGCGGCAGGCAGCTGTGGTGGCTCATCTTCGCGTGGCGACACTGGCAGCAGAATGAGGCAGAGGCATGGGGGGGGGGGGAGGCAGGCAATACAGACATGCTGTGCGGGCTGCAGGAAAGCCGAGTGGTGGTGGGCCGGAGTGGTGGGCAGTCATGGGAGGCTCATCTTCGTGTCTTTCAGCTTGCTTGCAGCTAGTGCGGTGCCTCAGGATTGCCTGCCTTCCACTCCATGCATCGGGATCGCCTGCCTTCTGCTCCATGCCTTCTGCTCTGAGCAGCCCCAGAGTGAGCCAGCCAAGGGACCAGCAGGCTGCAGCTGCTGCTGGATGCCATCAGTTGCTGCGTGCTTACTGGCTCTTGTGTGTGTGCTGGGTGCAGGGTGCCCAGCTGGGCTAACCATCTTGAAATCATGTTTCCCCGAAAATAAGCCCTATGGGGAGCCTAGAGCGGGATGGAGCCCATTAAATGGTTGTTATGTGTGTTGTTGCCAGGGTAGAGGGGTGGGTTTTTTTGTTTTTATTACTTTTATTTTTTATTATTTTTATTTCTTTTATATTCTGTTTTTATCTCCTGTAAGCTGCCTTGAGTCACCATGTGCGAGTAGGCGTCAATATAAATTTTCAAAAATTAATAAATTTCAGAATTTGGAAATAGAAATCATAAGAAAACTTCTAAACAAATTAACATTATTAATTCCAAGTAAAACATATATCATTTGTTTTAAGACAATATCCACGACAAAACTTATTTAATATTGTTGTTAATATTTTCCAAGCAAAATATTCCAAGTCTGTTTCAGAAGTAAGTGTGAAACGCCCGCCTGCCCTGCCCGCCCGCCCGCCTGCCTGCCTCCATATATCCATTCATCCATCCCTTTATATTCCATAACAAAAACAAGAGATATGCCTATTAAGGTGAGACAATTTGAGGGGCCTATTACCTAAATTAGTGAATGACATCAACTTCTTTGCTAGAATGGAAAGATCTTAAATACTTTCCAGCACCAGGAATCTTAAACATCCTGCTAGGATCAATATTTCACTGAATTCAATTAGGTATTTAGGTTTTGGATATCTGGCTGTGAATGACGGAAGTTATTCCAAAATGGAATGAATGATCATGAGTTACAATAATAACAGTTCAGTATTAGTTTTAAAACAAGCTAATTGAGGGTCACAACCCCTAACTTTAGATGAGTTGTTGAATTGGATTAATTTCCAAAACATTCAGTGATTAGTGATAAGAAACAAGGTCAATTGTATGCTGACATGGATTCATTCCTGCATAACCTTTCCACTCTCTACTCTGTTGTTACCATGTAAACTGCCACATTAAAGAGGAACCCTGAGTTGCATCCCGTTAATGATAATGCCTATATTTAATTAATCTCCCTTTATAAATCTCCTGCAACCAGCCACATGCATTCAATTATGAAGGGGTTTAAATTAGAATAGTATTGCAGTAGCACTATTCCTCCCAGCCAGTACACAGGGAACTTGTGGGCAGATAGTTCGCTTTCCACCTGAGTGTGAATTGTACTTTTTTTTTTCAATATAAACTATAGTGAATCAAAATGTATTTGCTTTAGATCAGGGCTAGGCAAAGAAATTTTCCTGCATTTTTTTTCTACCAGGGAATTGCTAAGGAGTAGAGGAGCTTTGTTGGTCTTTGTTGGTCTCTGTTGGTCTCTGGTGTTCTTGATGTTATTTAGTTATTATATAGTCAAAAGCTGTCTACGGATGACTTGGCTTTCACTGTACAGTCCTTTCTTTGGCAGTCAGTGGCTTTTCTAGCTTTACTTAATAAAGCTAGAAATATTATAAATAAATAATATTTAAATATTATAAATAATATTTATATAAAATATTATTTATATAAAATATAAAATAAATAATAATAATAAATTATTTACAAATAAATAATAACAAAGAAGACATAATGGCATTTCTCTCACTAGGCTTTTTCAGCATTTGTCGTAATTAAAGTTGTATTGCTGTTGTGTTAACATACCTCTGTTGAGGCTGAATCCCCTAACTGTGAGAACCTGTTAAAAACCTCCTCAGCCGAGTTGATGAAGACTTTCAAAAAGACATTTGTGTCAATTCTAGTGTAGCTACACCTTCAAACTCTACCGGGTGTTTCGGCTAAAATATTTTGAAATACAGATAAGTAAATTACTATTAATTTTATTTATTTATTTTGTCACACAGTATATATAAGCATAAGCATGAAATAATTATACAATATATAAGCATATATATGAGTATGAGTATGTAATAACTATATTAATTGGATATAACGAAAGGAAACAATAGGAGAGGAACGGTAGGCACATTTGTGCTCTTATCATACCCCTTACAGACCTCTTAGGAATGGGGTGAGGTCAATGGTAGACAGTTTTTGGTTGAAGCTTTGCGGATTTTGGGAAGAGACCACAGAGTCAGGTTGTGTATTCCAAGCATTAACAACTCTGTTACTGAAGTCATATTTTCTGCAATCAAGATTGGAGCGGTTAACGTTAAGCTTAAATCTATTGTGTGCTCGTGTATTGTTGCAATTGAAGCTGAAGTAGTCTTCGACAGGAAGGACATTATAATAGATGATTCTATGAGTTAAACTCAGGTCATGTCGAAGGCGGCGTAGTTCTAAATTTTCTAAACCCAGGATTTCAAGTCTGGTGGCATAAGGTATTTTGTTGTGATCAGAGGAGTGGAGAACTCTTCTTATAAAATATTTCTGGACACGTTCAATTGTATTGATGTCAGAAATGTGGTATGGGTTCCAAACAGTCGAGCTGTATTCAAGAATTGGTCTAGCAAATGTTTTATATGCTCTGGTTAGTAGTGTAGTGTTTTTGGAGAAGAAGCTACGCAAGATTAGGTTTACAACTCTTAAGGCCTTTTTTGCGATGTAGTTACAGTGGGGGTTTTTTGTTGGAAATTTTGTTGGAAATGTTGGGCAAGATTCAATAGAACCTCTCTCCATTTAACTGCAAGAGTTTTAAATATAAACCTTGGAACATTATTTCCTTTGAAATCTTCATAACGAACTGCTTTTACCAGGACTTTTACTGATGCTCAAAGAAAACTGAGAAAGTAGAAGATAACCAAGTAGAAGATAACTAAGTAGAAGATAACTAAGATAACTGCATAACTAAGAAGCAATGTGGAAACTGCAAACTGGACTTCTCTAATTATTATAGTTGAGCTGTATTGTATTAACTTTAATTTAACTCCTTCATTTTATTGAATTATGGAGATCTATTATACATCAATAAATGCTCATTTAATCTTGAACATTTTCCTAGTTGTCAATTGTAAGAGGAGGCAATAAAATAATTGCAAGTACTAATTGGCCTATTTTATATAGAATATAATATTCTTTTCTTTAAGTTTGAGACATGTTAGGATGTTAGGATTTACCTTTCTTTCCATTAAGACATTTAAAAGTAGCTATTTATGTATAATTTGACACAGTTTTCCAGATGAAAAGAATCTCAAAAGTAGCTAATAATCTCAAAAGTCCTTCAATTTTGCAATTTATTTTTTTAGCAGAAGATATTTATACCGTAGCAATACTTTGCTCAAATTTATAGAATTTATTTCTGAACTATTCAGTATTAGGTTATATGGCTATTCCCATCGTAACTTACTCTGTATAGTTTGAGTATCCTTTACATATTTGGGAAATAATAAGTATAGTTTCCCATACTTACTACTGTGTCACTTAAAAATGTTATAAATCTGTTTTTATTCCACTAACCTTTCACAGTATTTCCAAGTAATATTGTTGTCTAGCTCTGAAATGGCTATTTCTTTTCTGTTTATTAAAGCTACAAAAATAGAAGAGTTTCCTATAACACTAGGAAACTAGAACCATCTTATTTTGTAGAGGGATATTTAATTTTATCCGAGCTATGTGACTAATAAAAATAAAGCCTTTTCTCTCAATAGAAGAAGAATGTTAGCTAAGATACCAGTATGTGTTGCATTGGTTAAAAAAAAACCATGAAAATTTAATCTGTAGTGAATACTTTGGGTGGATTTGGAATTATTTAATCCCATTAAATTCATAAAACCAAATGGATTTTCATGGATCATAGTACCCGTAGTACAGTTTTTCAGGAAATAAGGGCTGGTATATGAGCTAGTAGGGATGCGGTGGCTCAGTGGCTAGGACGTTGAGCTTGTCAATTGAAAGGTCGGCAGTTCAGCAATTCGAATCCCTAGTGCCGCGTAACGAGGTGAGCTCCCGTTACTTGTCCCAGCTTCTGCCAACCTAGCAGTTCGAAAGCATGTAAAAAATGCAAGTAAAAACTAGGGACCACTTTTGGTGGGAAGGTAACAGCGTTCTGTGCGCCTTTGGCGTTTAGTCATGCCGGCCACATGACCACGGAAATGTCCTCGGACAGTGCTGGCTCTTCAGCTTTGAAACGGAGATGAGCACCATCCCCTAGAGTCGGGAACAACTAGTACATATGTGCGAGGGGAACTTTACCTTTACTTTATATGAGCTAGTAGATATATTGTATTGCTATCCTAAAGACATACTGCATGCCCTGGGATAAAGAGAAGATAGTATTTGTAAGCATAGCCTTTCTTCTTCTTCACTGGCTACCAAATAGATTGTGAGGAAGAAATAAAATTAGCTAAGAGTGATTGGTATTGGTAAACAAATCAGTAACAATACTATATATCAGCTTTTCAAGGTGCTCTATTTTTAAGGAGTACATGCAAATTTTTGCTCATAGTGTTTTCAAATGAATATTATTTAGAATTAAAAATCTGATAATCTTAATTGCTGGAATTATGCAGAAATGGCTGGAAGAGGAAAAATAACTCTGACTTTTTTTAATCTTACTATGTAAATGATGACTCCCCTTCTCTTTTTAAAATCTTTTCCTGTGTTTTCCAATCTTTTCCTCTCTCTCTTTTTTTAAACAACATGTGGAAAGGCATGTAGCCTTTATTGGTAGGGGAACAATTAAAATATTCTATCCTGGATTCTTGAAACAATGGAATTGACAGATTCTGCTCGTTGCTCTCTGTCAAAAATTCTGCCAATATTGGTGCATCATTTTGAAGTATAAAAAAAAGTATATCAAAGAAAACTAGTTTGGTTTAGAGGTTAAGGTAGCAGACTAGAAACCAGGAGACTGTGAGTTCTAGTCCTGCCTTAGTCGTGAAACTCAGCAAGTGGCCAGTCACTCTCAGGTTGTTGTTGTGGGGAAAATACGAGGAAGAAGGTGTATTGGATATGTTCATCACCTTGAGTTATTTGAAAAATAATAAAGGTGGGATATAAATAAATAACTAAAAATAAGTAATGAAATATAGTTTGCAATTTCAGATTTCTGGGGATGGATTCTATTTTTTAAATTTTATACTAAAATCCCCCTCTTTAGGTAATGAAATTTATCCTGATATATTAGTTTTCTACTTTGAATTAGAATAATATTTTTTTATTTGGTGTGTGGAAACATTCAAAAGGTAATTCTTGACAAAAATTTAAAATAGTAATAAATTTTGTGGAGATTGAGCAGATCTTGGAAACAAGGCATTGAGTGTAGACCAGTGGTGGGATTCAAATTTTTTTTACTATTGGTTCTGTGGGCATGGCATGGCTTGGTGGGTGTGGCAGGGGAAGGATACTATAAAATCTCCATTCCCACCCCACTCCAGGGGAAGGATACTATAAAATCTCCATTCCCTCTCCACTCCAGGGGAAGGTTACTGCAAAATCCCTATTTCCTTCCAATCAGCTGGTACTCGGGAGGCAGAGAACAGATGGGGGCGGTGGTATTTACCGGTTCTCTGAACTACTCAAAATTTCTGCTACCAGTTCTCCAGAACTGGTCAGAACCTGCTGAATACCACCTCTGGTGTAGACCCAAATCTTGCTTGATACTCAAGACGATTAGTTTTGGTTAAAAGCCCCAAACTAGTTATCTTATGAGGACAAGGAAGTTTCTAAGAAGAATTCCTTATTTAATTACTAAATAAATTTATATAGTCACCCAATTCAAGCATAGATGACTCAAGGCAGTTTACAAAATTTTAAAAATCAACCATATAATAACACCCATTAAAAAACCCACCTCCCATTGTAATAGCAACACAATACAATCGGTCACCATTCATGGTCCCCAGGCTCACTGACAAAACCAGGTTTCTGAGAACTTTCAGACTGGGTCCGCAGTGGCTCATATAATTAGGATGTTGAAGACCACTGAGAGGTTGACAGCAGGGGAGTTCAAAACCCGAGAGTGAGCCATATGACAGAATGAGTTCCTGTCAACCTAGAGTTTGAAAGGATGTAAATACAAGTTGATAAATAGGTACCACTTTGTTGGGAAAATAACAGCGACATGAAAGGAGCCCCCTTGGGCATCCCCTGGGCAACAGGGATGTCACTGGCTAATCCTTTCAAGCCAGAAGCACCTTGGTAGGTGCTTCCAACATGAATGTAGTAGTAGGGCCTTTCAGAGAAGCAGCACGCTAGGGGCCAACTATATCTCTCGGAGAATTATGTTCCATAAAGAAGGGGCCACTACCCAGAGGGGCCATTTTCATGGTGGCCCGAAACAACAATCCCTAACAGATGGGATCCATAATAGGTTCTGCCTTTCTATCCTAGTGGGCTGGGTAGATGTAATAGGGGAGAGGTGGTTTTTTAAATAACCTAGCCCCAAGCCATGTAGAGATAAGCAGGGTACTTTATCATTTCCTTTTCTGAAGCCATCTTTCTGGAACTATAGTAAGACTTCAATTAATGCAATTGTTGCTGTTTTCTATTTGAAAAAAAAAATCAGTGTACAGCTGCCATCTGCAACTCATATTTGGTTCATAGGACACCTATTGCTTTATCATTCTCAGAGCTCTGCCAACTCCTTTATAATATTCGCTGCTATTTTAGGCATATCTTAGGAGAAGGATAGGTGCCACGGTATTATTATCTGAAAAAATTGACACAGAGTTAAAGTGGGGAGACATTTTAAAAAGTGTGCATTGAATATAGTTATTTATTATAAAGGAGTACACAGGTGATCTTGAAGAAAGTATGTGGCAGTGAATAGAATAGAATACAGTACAGTAGGAGTAGAGTAGAGTGGGAGTAGAATAGAGTAGAAGAGAATAATAATAAAATGGAAGAGATCTTGGAGGTATTTTAGTCCCAACCCTCTGCTCAAGTAGGAGACGCTATACCATTTCAAAAAAATGGTCGTCAAGTCTTTTCTTGAAAGTCTCCAGTGACTGAGCACCCACAACTTTTGAAGACAAGCTATTCCATTGGTTGATTGCGCTCACCATTAGGAAATGTCTCCTTAATTCTAGCTTCTTTCCTTGGTTGGTTTCCATCTATTGTTTCTCATCTTGCCTATTGATCCTTTGGAAAATAGTTTGACCTCCTCATCTTTGTAGGAGCCCCTCAAATATTGGAACACTGCTATCATGTCTCCCCTAGTCCTTCTTGTCATTAGACTAGATATACCCAATTCCTGTAACTGTTCTTCGTGTTTTAGCCTCCAGCCCCCTGATCATTCTTGTTGCCCTTCTCTGCATTCTTTTCAGAGTCTCAACATCTTTTTTATATTGTGATGACATCTATATAATAGTCATATCAATTCCAATGGCCTTATAATCTTTCATACAAGCCACGGTGGTGCAGTGTTTAGAGTGCAGTACTGCAGTCTACTGCTGCTGCCTGCCGGCTGCCTGCAATTTGGTAGTTCAAATCTCACTTGGCTCAAGGTTGACTTAGCCTTCCATCCTTCTGAGGTGGGTAAACGAAGACCCAAATTGTTGGGGACAATATGCTAACTCTAAACCACTTAGAGAGGGCTGTAAAATACTGTAAAGCGGTATATAAGTCTAAGTGCTATTGCTATCTTGTTTGTCCCTACAAAAACACAATAGAATGATAGAGGATTCAATGCTATTTGAACAAAATGTTTGTGTGGGAGAAGTTAGACATTTTGCATTCTTAATTCTTCTACCGTCCCTTTCCTGCCAGGACCTTCCTGCAGCACCTTATGGTCTTTCTCACTAAATGGTTCCATTTCAAACCGCTCTTACCCAATTACAGTAGACATTTTCTGGAACATTGATCTGGATTCTGCCTTTCTGTTATTTGTGCCCATTGTGCCTAGAGTGGATAAATAACTAAACTGTTCACAACTTTTCCTCTCCAACATACAGTATTTCTTGGATTGTATTTGTAAAGTTATACAAAATGGTGGATGAGAGAGGAGGAAGTTGAAATGTTTGGACTTGCTGCTACTGTGACTTCCGAGAAAATTGTAGCTTTCTCTTCTTTCATTCCCTCATGTACATCCAGAGGGATAATATTAAAGTAGGAATACTTTTTCTTTATAGCCATTTTCAAGTCAGTCGTATGAATTTCAGGAATTGCCAATAAACCATGGAGCACAATTTGCAAAGAATAGCCAGTTGAGACCTCTACTCAACAAGGACTGCAGTTTAGCTGTCAAGGCATTATCACTCCCATGAAAGGTGAGATGATTTAGAGGCCAGGAGAAGCTTAATTTTTCTTGATCACCATGTGCAACTTGGAATTTTAATAGCAGGCATAATTAATTCTTCTGATGTTAATCATCAGGGCTGGATTCCACAATTATCAGGCTTGTGCAGCTGGGGCATGGTACAGACATGAAAAATTAGGAAAATGAATCCGTAATTGGGTGGCAGATTTAATCTGCATCATGAAAACAAAGTTAAAAAGAAGGGGGACCGGGAGAATTTCTGCCGAAGCTTTTGTGCCAATAAGTGCTGACAGAACTGAAAAATGTTGCCGATGGCCAAAGTGATTGGTAATTACCAAGCCATTGAATTTTTTATTGTCAATTTATCATTGCACCAGAGGTTAAATTTAACATCTTCTTCTAAAGCCATCACTCCAGGAAGAAGGCAAGCTTTGTATCATGTGATTCCAGGAGTCAGTGAAAGGTTAATCAGGAACTCTTTTAGCTAGCAAGGGTTTCCAAATCTATGTTTTTGCATATTTATATAATAGTATTATATTAGTACATAGGATAAAAAGCTCCTTACATGAGCTTATGTACCAAGTTGGGAAGGACTGGGGAGAGATGAACCTTCACATTTCACTTATATATTTGAATACATTCCTTGGCAACATCTATACTTTTTTCCCCACTATCTTTGAATAAATCTGTTTGGAGGCTATAGTATATTCTTTTCTTACTTTTCTCTCCTGTTTTTCTTCTTTCCTACCTCTGTCTCCCCTATGCACATGTTGAAATTGCATTGACAAGAATACATTTTGTAATGAAGTGCAAGGGAGAATTTCAGGGCATGTGTGTGTGTGTGTGTTTGTGTGTGTGTGTGTGTGTGTGTGTAGATAGATATGTACCCCAAACAATGTAAGATTACCATTAGATTAGTTATAGGTCTCCCAAAATGTGATTCTGATTTATGGAAGTAATGTCATTGCTAACAAAATAAATATGCTCTAATTGTCTGGAAGGACTATAACTTCATTTCACATTATTACAAAAAAATAATTATTTTACAAATTGTATTTCAATACATTTTAATATGATAGAAATTTAACCTTTTGTCCCTCATAATTTGCCATTTTAATTGCTCTCTCTCTCTCTCTCTGACTCTTTTTTTTAACTGAGCAAGCACTGAATCCAGGGAAGATGTGCTGATGAGAAGGAAGTATATGGGCTTTTTTAAAATAAATTAAATATGGAAATGACCTTTAAGGGAAACTTGGGGAAAGGAATCAATGCATGCATTAATTACTGCAATTCGTTATCCAAACAAATGCAGAACTTAGCTTTTTTGCTGGATACAAATGAAGGGGCAAAACATGTTTATTGCAGACAGAGGCTTTTGATCTTGCTATGTTAATCTGCAGTTGTTGTTTTTTTGAAAGTGTGACTTCACACTCCAAGTGGACTCCTCTGGGGGATATCCTAGCTGGGATCAATTCCCACATGCAGGCAATGAATTATTGATGCTGAATACAAAAGAGAAGCAGCTCACATGAGCCATGGTGCTATTACCTGCCACTATATTGGACAATGTTGTTTTGATAATCTCTGCTTTTTGGCTCTTGAGCTGGATGCATAACCAGCATCTTTAGTCCTAATTGCTCTTGTAAACAAAAAGGCAAGGCTTCTTATTAAAGTTATTTACTTATTGAATGGGAAGAGAAAAGCCCAAGATAAAAGCAGAAGTAGAAAAGTGAAAAATGGACTCTTCCTGTTCAATGTGAACAGTGCAGTGAATTATCAAAAACGTTTCCTTGCTATTCTTGCTAAATTAATATAATCCACTCCTTCCTTTTTCTTAAAAAGAAACACCACAAGAATATCATTTTCTTTCACAGTGTTTGCCTGCCTGATGACAAATGACCACATATTTTTTCTTACCACCCAAATCCTGATGGTGAAGAGGCAGTAATTCTTAACCCTGCAGGGTTTTACATAGCAACCATTACTCTGTTAAGGTCACATAGCAACAATACACATTATACCGGAAACCTCAGCTATTTTAATTGGATACTAACCAAAATTTCAAGTAATTAAGAATCAATTTGGGGCCATTAGTAATTGAGGCTAGCTAGCCAGTGGTGCATATTTCAGAGGAGTTAGTTTTAATGAGAGGATTTCCAGGATGAGAAGAAGGGGAGGGAAGCCACACAAGAAAAAGGGGGAAAAAAGAGATTAAAGATAGTGTAGGAATCTTTGGCAGCTAAGCTAAACAACTAATGGTACATAAAAAAATGCTGAACTTGTAGTCTCTTTAATTGATCTACTTACTATTCTTGAAGAAACTTTTAAAAAACGAATGGAGGTATTTACTGTACATTAGGAGTTCAACAGCTATTTATAAGCATTAGAAGTGAGTACCTTCTTCCCATCTCCTTTCTTTTCAGCATATGTTTTAACTTTCCAGACATATGAACACTACAAATACCAGTGCATTTTGTCCTTTCTAGGCTTTGAAGTCCTGCAACATCTGTTGGCTTATACTGTTCAGTCAGCAGATGGTACAGCTACAAGCATTTGTGAAGGGTTTCAGACAATCATAAATTGGATGGAGGAAGACCCACTCATTTGTAGATTCTGAGAAACAGAGGAAGGAATGTAGCTGCCTGAGCTACACAGCAAATGTTCCAGTGGTGAGAGAGATGACCCAAGCTTTTGATATGATTGCTCCCAGGTGGTTTCTCTGTGGAGTTTTTGGTACTTTCTGAGCTTAGTTGTTTGCTTACAGACATTTCATTACCCAACTAGGTAACAATCTGTGTGAGTTCAACAGATCATTATGGGGAAAATCTATGCAGCCACTAAGAGTCAACACTGACTTGATGGCACATAATCAATCAAGGTTGAAGTAATTTCCTGTATAAAGCAATTTATTCTTTCTTCCATTTTCTCATTGGCCTTACCCTTCTGGCCTTTAGAAAGGATTTGAAGACTTGGCTTTATCATTTTGCCTGAGGAACTGGTAGTTGCTGTGGGGAGTCTGCTAAATGACTATTCTATTGCACTTTTGCAGATTATGTTTTAGAATAGAATAGAATAGAATTTTTATTGGCCAAGTGTGATTGGACACACAAGGAATTTGTCTCGGTGCATATGCTCTCAGTGTACATAAAAGAAAAGATACGTTCATCAAGGTACAACATTTACAACACAATTGATGATCAATATATCAATATAAATCATAAGGATTGCCAGCAACAAGTTATAGTCATACAGTCATAAGTGGAAAGAGATTGGCGATGGGAACTATGAAACGATTAATAGTAGTGCAGATTCAGTAAATAGTCTGACAGTGTTGAGGGAATTATTTGTTTAGCAGAGTGATGGCCTTCGGGAAAAAACTGTTCTTGTGTCTAGTTGTTCTGGTGTGCAGTGCTCTATAGCGTCGTTTTGAGGGTAGGAGTTGAAACAGTTTATGTCCAGGATGCGAGGGATCTGCAAATATTTTCACGGCCCTCTTCTTGATTCGTGCAGTATACAGGTCCTCAATGGAAGGCAAGTTGGTAACAATTATTTTTTCTGCAGTTCTAATTATCCTCTGAAGTCTGTGTTTTTCTTGTTGGGTTGCAGAACCGAACCAGACATTAAATTAAAATATTTTTAATGTGTTTTAATTGTTTTTGTTATTCCTTGTGTGTCCAATCATACTTGGCCAATAAAGAAGAAAGAAAGAAAGAAAGAAAGAAAGAAAGAAAGAAAGAAAGAAAGAAAAAATTATTTCAGTTATTTTTAATTACCTCAGTAGAATTGTGCATTTCAAAAGAAAACATTTTCTCACCATGTGAGAAAATGCCACATCAAGGTAGAGTGTATATGAGGTTAGATACAGGAAGCTTTCTGCACTGTGAAAAGTGCCAACAGGTAGAATTTTGTGTCAGAGACTGAAAGAAAGGTATCTTGAATGCCTCATTAAATTCCCTGGACTACCACATTTTTTTCATAATAAACGTTTCCTGGGAACTTCTATGATTTGTCTCCTGTTTCTTCTGTGTAAGGGAACTTCAAGGTTTCACAAAAGATGTGATACCAACAATCACAACAAATCAAGACTATATTGTGTTAAGTATGCGAAACATAGCTCTGTGTGCATATGGAGAAAGTTGTCATGGTACAGATTTTGAATTTTTGGGCAAGCAAAGCAATGCACTGTAGAAACAAGGGATTTGATATCAGGCCATAGCAACTAGCAATGAACTGTGCATTTGGAAACCCTTACAGAGCAATCAAGGCATTTATTATAAGCACCACGGTTAAATATTTTATTTATTTATTTTGTCACAACAGTATATATAAGCATAAGCACAAAATAACTATACTATATATAAACATAAGTATGTAATAACTATATTAATTGGATATAATGAAAGAAAACGAATGGTAGGCACGCTTGTGCTATTAGCTAGCACTCAACTAATCTGGAATCAACAGAGGTAGACTTTGTATGTTTTGTGGAAATAACTAGAGGGCAGATAGCCACTGCTGACAGTCAGATCAATATTTGGATGAAAAGATCAATAATTTCAGAAGGAAGTAAGAAGACAGGCATCTCTCTGTAAAGCTGATTTAAACAAATTTAAAGCTCATTTAAACAAAAGTTCAGTTTGCGCATCATGCTTCTCCCAGATGAGTGGAGACTTTGAGGGTTCTGTCCAGTGGTGGGATTTAAACTTGTTTAATACCAGTTCTGTAGGCGTGGCTTGGTCGGGATGGTGTGGCTTAGTGGGCGTGGCTTGTTGGGCATGGCAGGGGAAGGATACAGCAAAATCTCTATTCCCACCCCACTCCTGGGGGAAGGATATTGCAAAATCTCCATTCCCACCCCACTCTGGGGCCAGAGGTGCCGGTTCTCCGAACTACTCAAAATTTCCGCCACCGGTTCTCCAGAACCTGTCAGAACCTGCTGAATATCACCCCTGGTCCTGCCCTTGATAGCCTCCTGTGTGCTGGACTGAGTAGTAACAGCATAAGAAATATATTTAAAGGCCAGTGTTAAAATTCTAGATGAAGGATCTTATGGAGGTCTGAAGCAGGCCTGAAGGACTGACTCAATCTATGCTGTACAGTGGTTCACATTATCTGAAGAGGTTTTATTCCGTTGGGTGTAAGGAGTGAAGGAGATGACCTCTTCCAGATATGCAGGATCCATTGCCTTAGCAAAAGGGGCATTTTTAGACATACAATGGGACAACATTTGGAAGCAGCTCAAGCTGATACCTCCCTAATTCACTGAACTATATGAAAGAGGAGGAATTTACAGCACAATCAGGCTTGAGAATTCTGCATTCATAGCAGGTTTCAATAAATGCTCTTTTAGTCTTTCTGTAGAATTGATTACCTGAGGTGGGCTACCTTGTAGGGTTTAAAGTGAGTAACAAAACTGCATATAAATGACACTTAAATGCTGAAGTTAATATATGCAGGAAAAAAACCCCTATCTGATATTTTTGTCTATTAATTAATAGAAATAAGACCAGATTTTTTTTGGGGGGGGGAGAAGAGAGAGAGAGAAATCTATCATTTATTCTAAGATCAAGTCTTATGTTTTAGAAACACAATAATATGGATAACAAAAGCACAAAATAACTATACTATATATAAGCATAAGTATGTAATAACTATATTAATTGGATATAATGAAAGAAAACAGGAACGGTAGGCACGCTTGTGCTCTTAGCTAGCACTCAACTAATCTGGAATCAACAGAGGTAGACTTTGTATGTTTTGTGGAAATAACTAGAGGGCAGATAGCCACTGCTGACAGTCAGATCAATATTTGGATGAAAAGATCAATAATTTCAGAAGGAAGTAAGAAGACAGGCATCTTTCTGTAAAGCTGATTTAAACAAATTTAAAGCTCATTTAAACAAAAGTTCAGTTTGCGCATTATGCTTCTTCCAGGTGAGTGGAGACTTTGAGGGTTCTGTCCAGTGGTGGGATTTAAACTTGTTTACTACTGGTTCTGTAGGCGTGGCTTGGTCGGGATGGTGTGGCTTAGTGGGCGTGGCTTGTTGGGCATGGCAGGGGAAGGATACGGCAAAATCTCTTCCCACCCCACTCCTGGGGGAAGGATATTGCAAAATCTCCATTCCCACCCCACTCTGGGGCCAGAGGTGCCGGTTCTCCGAACTACTCAAAATTTCCGCCACTAGTTCTCCAGAACCTGTCAGAACCTGTTGAATATCACCCCTGGTCCTGCCCTTGATAGCCTCCTTTGTGCTGGACTGAGTAGTAACAGCATAAGAAATATATTTAAAGGCCAGTGTTAAAATTCTAGATGAAGGATCTTATGGAGGTCTGAAGCAGGCCTGAAGGACTGACTCAATCTATGCTGTACAGTGGTTCACATTATCTGCAGAGGTTTTATTCCGTTGGGTGTAAGGAGTGAAGGAGATGACCTCTTCCAGATATGCAGGATCCATTGCCTTAGCAAAAGGGGCATTTTTAGACACACAATGGGACAACATTTGGAAGCAGCTCAAGCTGATACCTCCCTAATTCACTGAACTATATGAAAGAGGAGGAATTTACAGCACAATCAGGCTTGAGAATTCTGCATTCATAGCAGGTTTCAATAAATGCTCTTTTAGTCTTTCTGTAGAGTTGATTACCTGAGGTGGGCTACCTTGTAGGGTTTAAAGTGAGTAACAAAACTGTATATAAATGACACTTAAATGCTGAAGTTAATATATGCAGGAAAAAAAACCCTATCTGCTATTTTTGTCTATTAATTAATAGAAATAAGACCAGATTTTTTTTGGGGGGGGGAGAAGAGAGAGAGAGAAATCTATCATTTATTCTAAGATCAAGTCTTATGTTTAGAAACACAATAATATGGATAACAAAAGCACAAATAATGAAGGTCACTTGTATATAGATCCACAGAAAGATCAAAAACTTATTGTGACAAAATCTAGAGTTAGGGTGTACATTTCAAATTTCTGTATTTTGCCACATCATTAGACAAAACAGCTGTTAATTTGTACATTTTAATGGCTATGGAAATGTGGCTTTCTAAAAACATGACTCAGCAGATGCAAAGTAGCTGTTAGTGAAGCAAACACACCCAAGTGCTGTGAGATTAAAAGCCTCCTGGGGCTAATCAGAGGAGTCCCAAGATTCATCTTCCAAATGTTGCATTGTGGAAACACTCTGATTGTAGCTAAGTACAGGACAGGGAAGAATTGGAACCATTTGGTGGAAAAAGATCAATTGTCTAGTTTATGCAGTCATAAGGATTACGGAAGAATAATAGAGATGGGAACAGAGAAAAGAAAGCTTTGATAATTGGCTATGGATATTATATTCATTTGGAATATCACTCCACAATCCCAACACTGGTTTTGTTCAGTAGCACTTTCTGAGATTGAATGCCATGGTGTTCACTGCACTTCAAACGTATGTTGGAATGAAAGGGATCTGCTGTCTATGTCTGTCTATCATCTGTCTATCATCTATCTATCTATCTATCTATCTATCTATCTATCTATCTATCTATCTATCTATCCATCCATCCATCCATCCATCCATCCATCCATCCATCATCATTCATCTATCACCCATCCATCCATTTCTCTCTCAAAATCATCTATCTTCACCATCAACATCTATTTATCTATTGACAGTATATCTATGTCTATCAATCATCTTTGTCATCATCATCATCATCATCATCATCATCATATCTATCTATCATCTATTATCTATATTGTTGAATATGCAAGTACGAGTGAGTCTTACAATAGCCTTCACTCATTGGTTCATTTTCCCCGGTGGAAAAATGAACAAGTGTCAGTGGCTGACAGCTGGACAGCTCCCTGTAAAAGGAGCTGCAGCCTCTGGCAGCCCTCAGTTCGTAGTTATTTTTGTTGTTGTTCCTGTTGCCTGAAATAAATGGTTGTTTTACTTCACTATGATCATCCTGCCTCTCTTTTCATGTCCAGACTTAACATATATCAGTTTATATCTATTTCTTCATCATCTTCATCTATATCATCTATCATCTATCTATAGCAGTGGTTCCCAACCTTTTTTTGGCCATGCCCCACCTAAGCATCTCTAAAATTCTGATTGCCCCCTCCCCCCCCCGACGTATAATTCTTACTATTCAAAAAGTGAACTCCTAATTACATGGAGGAAGCCTAAAAGGCCTTTAACTTGGTTTAAACAAGGTTCCGATTGCCCCCATTAAAAATCAAATTGCCACCCTGTGAGGCGTGGGCCCCATGTTGGGAACCACTGATCGATCTATCTATCTATCTATCTATCTATCTATCTATCTATCTATCTATCTATCTATCTATCTATCTATCTATCTATCTATCTATCTATCTATCTATCTATCTATCTACCTACCTACCTACCTACCTACCTACCTACCTACCTACCTACCTACCTATCTATCTATCTATCTATCTATCTATCTATCTATCTATCTACATCATCATTATCATCATCATCTATATCATCTATCTCTATATCTATCTGTTTATCTCTATCTTTCTATCTGTCAGCTGTCTGTCGGCCATCTTTTTTTATTTATTTATTTGCATTTATATCCCGCCCTTCTCTGAAGACTCAGGGCGGTTTACACTATGTCAAGCAATCTATCTGTGTATATCCATCCATCTGTCCATCCAGTTAGATTTCTGTAATTAGCCATATTAATCATACACTGTAAATAATTTACTGATGGAAAAACAATATTTTCAGCTTTGATCCAGGTGGAAGAGAAGATTTTACAAAGCTGTAGGACATCTAAGGATAGCATCCAAAGTAAAGATCATAAAACAAATTTATATTATTTAACTATAAGTTGTAGCACCTGATACAATAGTTCATATTGTAGAAGCTGTAGCTAGAATAGCCATAACAACGTGATGGTGAACCTATGGCACTCCTGCCACAGATGGCACGTAGAGCCATATCAGTAGACACATGAGCTCAGCTCTGCTGCGCATGCGCGTGCCAGCCAACTGATTTTTGGGCCTTCTGGGCCCAACAGAAGTAGGGAAACAGGCTGTTTCCTGCCTCTGGAGGGCCTCGGGGGGTGATGGGGAAGGCCCGTTTTTCTCTCTTACCTGGCTCCAGAGCCTCTCTAGGAGTCTCGGGCGGGCAGGTCTTCCAGAGGCTGAAAATGACCCATTTGCCAACTTCTGGTGGGACTAGAAGGCCCATTTTTTCCTATCCCCAGCCTCCAGGGCCTCTCTAGGACTCTGAGGAGGGCGAAAATGGCCGCCCTCCGGAGGTCTTCCGGATGCCAGAAACGGCCCATTTGCAACTTCCGGTCCAAAAAATGGGCTTCCCGATCCCACCGGAAGTTGGCAAATGAGCCTCCAGAGGATCTCTGGGAGGGGGGAGGCCATTTTTGCCCTCCCGAGTCTCCTAGAAAGGCCCTGGAGACTGGGGACAGCAAAAAACAGGCCTTCCAGTCCCATTGGAAGTTGGCAAATGGGCCATTTTCAGCCTCCAGAGGATCCAGGAGTCGCCCCCCCCCCAAGACTCCTAGAAAGGCTCTGGAGCCAGGTGAGAGAGAAAAATGGGCTGACCAAGCCATCGCATGACAGGAGCGGGGGAAGCAGGGGAGTCGTGCGCACATGCGCGGGGGCGTGGCACATAGAATTCTGGGTGTGGGCACACACGTGTGACCCCCCCGCCTCCTCCCTCCTGGCACACGATGGCAAAAAGGTTAGACATCACTGCCATAACATATTCCATATCTAGCAGAAACGTTTGCATTGAGTTACCAGGACACCAACCTAAAACACAGGAATTTTCCGAATTCATATAAACTAATGACAAAATGAAATAAATGTAATGTTCTTACAGATACAAAAGACAAGGGCAACTTTTCTATAATAATGCATAGGAAAAGATTTATGGTACACTGCCAGACCTGTCAATTTAAATTAAACTTCGCTGAATTCATTGTTCTCTTCAATACAAATCCATTTGGTATAAAACATTAAGGTAGTAATAGATATGTACGGATTAACTTTTGTAATGAAAACCTTTGGTTTTCATTCTTTACACTTAGAAATTGCTAGTGTCTGTTTACATTAAGCAGTTGACTGCCGTATTCTAGAAAGGAAAACATGCCAGATATACTCAACTTTTTCTTGCTTAGGAAGATTACTATCTTTAGTATAGCATAGGGAGTTGGCAGAGAAAGACCTATTTCCTGTAAACTAATAAGAATCTAAGGCATTGTGATGGATAGTTTAGCTAAGTTTAAGGTTGGGAATGCGAGGAGCAGTCAGGGAGCAGTAGATGTTGAATCTTTTGCCACCTCATGGGAGAAGTGGTTCATCTGATAGTTACTGATATCAAACATAACAACTATTTGTCTGGAATGGTGTAGGATATCCTGCTTGAGATATCCTGGTTGAACTAGAAGACTTCCAAAGTCCCTTCCGATTCTGTTTATTCTCTATTCTGTATATGTTCAATTCTATGGCTTGGATCTAGAGATCCTATGAGCAGTTTCCAGTTTCTGTTGTGTCTAAGCTTTCCATCCATAGATGATGTCTTTGCTTGGTATATTATCCTCCCCCTTTCCTGCACTATCCAACTAAAAAGCATTAAAGATGTAATAAATGAAAAATATGAATCACAGTCTTATTTGCAATATAGAACGGCCTTCAAATCAGCTTACCTTACTTATTAAAAATGGAAAGGGGTTATTTATGTATATATTGATTGTATTTTTACACTATTGCTATATGGTAACTCTCAGTGAGTTACCAAAATGAAAACATTAACAACGCAACAATATAAGCTAAATAGTAAAAACAGACCTTGCTATGTTTAACGTTATGGTGAGGTGGAATGGGAAGCTAAGCAGGGCTGGGTCTTGGAAAGGCTATTGGTTAGTCTTGGAAGTAAAAAATAATTTTGGAATAAGCCTGCTGATCATTTACCATATTTTATTAATTAATCTTTATCACCATCCCTGGAGATGGTAATGGCCAACTACTTCCATACTGGTTACAAGAACCCAGCATGAATGAATATATGTGTATGAAGTCACCAAGAGGGCTTTTGAATACAAAAGGACATTTTTGGGAGAATTTTTTCCCCCAGAAAACCAACATACATGACATCTTTAAATCATTAAAGGGAATGTGCATCTGGAAAAAAAGGAAGAATATTTACAAAAAAAGTCTGACAAAATTTTTACAACTGTCCATAGGAGGAGTCTAGAGTTACTCAATTGTTAGCACAGTTGAAAAACAACTGGAAATAAATATTTTTTCCTCTCTTTTTGCCTATGTATTTTTTTTAAGAAAGGCCCTGGAGACTGGGGACAGCAAAAAACAGGCCTTCCAGTCCCATTGGAAGTTGGCAAATGGGCCATTTTCAGCCTCCAGAGGATCCAGGAGTCGCCCCCCCCCAAGACTCCTAGAAAGGCTCTGGAGCCAGGTGAGAGAGAAAAATGGGCTGACCAAGCCATCGCATGACAGGAGCGGGGGAAGCAGGGGAGTCGTGCGCACATGCGCGGGGGCGTGGCACATAGAATTCTGGGTGTGGGCACACACGTGTGACCCTCCCCCCGCCTCCTCCCTCCTGGCACATGATGGCAAAAAGGTTAGACATCACTGCCATAACATATTCCATATCTAGCAGAAACATTTGCATTGAGTTACCAGGACACCAACTTAAAACACAGGAATTTTCTGAATTCATATAAATTAATGACAAAATGAAATAAATGTAATGTTCTTACAGATACAAAAGACAAGGGCAACTTTTCTATAATAATGCATAGGAAAAGATTTATGGTACACTGCCAGACCTGTCAATTTAAATTAAACTTCACTGAATTCATTGTTCTCTTCAATACAAATCCATTTGGTATAAAACATTAAGGTAGTAATAGATATGTACGGATTAACTTTTGTAATGAAAACCTTTGGTTTTCATTCTTTACACTTAGAAATTGCTAGTGTCTGTTTACATTAAACAGTTGACTGCCGTATTCTAGAAAGGAAAGCATGCCAGATATACTCAACTTTTTCTTGCTTAGGAAGATTACTATCTTTAGTATAGCATAGGGAGTTGGCAGAGAAATAGCAAGACCTATTTCCTGTAAACTAATAAGAATCTAAGGCATTGTGATGGATAGTTTAGCTAAGTTTAAGGTTGGGAATGCGAGGAGCAGTCAGGGAGTAGTAGATGTTGAATCTTTTGCCACCTCATGGGAGAAGTGGTTCATCTGATAGTTACTGATATCAAACATAACAACTATTTGTCTGGAATGGTGTAGGATATCCTGCTTGAGATATCCTGGTTGAACTAGAAGACTTCCAAAGTCCCTTCCGATTCTGTTTATTCTCTATTCTGTATATGTTCAATTCTATGGCTTGGATCTAGAGATCCTATGAGCAGTTTCCAGTTTCTGTTGTGTCTAAGCTTTCCATCCATAGATGATGTCTTTGCTTGGTATATTATCCTCCCCCTTTCCTGCACTATCCAACTAAAAAGCATTAAAGATGTAATAAATGAAAAATATGAATCACAGTCTTATTTGCAATATAGAACGGCCTTCAAATCAGCTTACCTTACTTATTAAAAATGGAAAGGGGTTATTTATGTATATATTGATTGTATTTTTACACTATTGCTATATGGTAACTCTCAGTGAGTTACCAAAATGAAAACATTAACAACGCAACAATATAAGCTAAATAGTAAAAACAGACCTTGCTATGTTTAACGTTATGGTGAGGTGGAATGGGAAGCTAAGCAGGGCTGGGTCTTGGAAAGGCTATTGGTTAGTCTTGGAAGTAAAAAATAATCCTGGAATAAGCCTGCTGATCATTTACCATATTTTATTAATTAATCTTTATCACCATCCCTGGAGATGGTAATGGCCAACTACTTCCATACTGGTTACAAGAACCCAGCATGAATGAATATATGTGTATGAAGTCACCAAGAGGGCTTTTGAATACAAAAGGACATTTTTGGGAGAATTTTTTCCCCCAGAAAACCAACATACATGACATCTTTAAATCATTAAAAGGAATGTGCATCTGGAAAAAAAGGAAGAATATTTACAAAAAAAGTCTGACAAAATTTTTACAACTGTCCATAGGAGGAGTCTAGAGTTACTCAATTGTTAGCACAGTTGAAAAACAACTGGAAATAAATATTTTTTCCTCTCTTTTTGCCTATGTATTTTTTTTAAGTGGTAAGTCTCCTCTTTCATTTCAGTTTCACCAGGGAGAAGTGACAATAATGACAGTATATATTTTTTTTTTTTTTACATTTATATCCCGCCCTTCTCCGAAGACTCAGGGTGGCTTACATTGTGTAAGGCAATAGTCTTATTCTATTTGTATATTTATATACAAAGTCAACTTATTGCCCCCCCAACAATCTGGGTCCTCATTTTACCTACCTTATAAAGGATGGAAGGCTGAGTCAACCTTGGGCCTGGTGGGACTAAAACCTGCAGTAATTGCAGGCAGCTGTGTTTAATAACAGGCTTCTTACAGCCTGAGCCACACCACAGCCCAGTGGATCAGTGGATAGGAGCCTGAAAAACAAACAAACCACCACATGATTGTTTTAAGTGTGAATCAGCTCCTTAAAACAGCCACACCATCTTTCACAAGTAAGCCTAAAAATAAAGGCTGCTGTGATGAATAGCAAATGATGTGCTTGTGCTGTGTGAAGGCCGAAGCACTTCTGAATCATCTTCAAAACATCACCGACTGTATTTCCCCAGTGATTTCTCACTCTAGCTTTTGTCTTCCTTTTCCCCCCCTCTCACTGCAAAGCATTCATTAAGCAGAATAAAAAGGAACATACTACAGCAAATATTTTGAATATGCCGTTCAGGCACAGTAGAACGAATTGTGCCTGGGAAGGAAAGATGATTTGGAAGTGCTTCCTATTCAGTCTCCTGGGTCCTACATTTCTGGCTGCAGGGCTATTTCATTTACCTCAGTTTCAGATCCTTTTCCTCAGTCAATAATGGCTTCTGGTTTAAGAGAGAAGAAGCTCTTTTCTGCCCTGTTTGCTAGAAGGAGAAATGATGTCTTTGGTATTTGAAGGTGAAATGTCACTGAAGTCTCTTCCATTTTTATCTATCTGTGCACGAAAAAAAATGTGAATTTTTTGGTTGGAACCTGATTTGGTCGTGGTCAGAAGCGTTCATGACCAGAGGTTCTACTGTATAGAGAAGTCCTTATATAAGGTCTTATCATCTGCCCTCTGATTGTACCCACCACAGTTTTTCCTTCTCATCAGATTGCTTTGTCATAAAACCTTGATGGATAACTACCAGTAACTCCTGAGAGATACCAAAACAATAATAACATAAAGCAGATTTGTATCTAGTTAGTAGATTACAACAAACCCTTCTCCGTCCTTCTTGCTCCACAACCTGCTATTTTACGATAAAATCGCTCAGCTCCGGGATGGTCTGGACCGAAATTGGGATGATCCAAGCGAGGGAGAGGAGGCACGTCTTGTCGAGTCTGTTTGGGATGACTTTGACCCTGTGGCTCCCGAGGACGTGGACAGGTTGTTGGGGAGGCTTCACGCCACTACATGTTTACTGGACCCGTGTCCTTCCTGGCTAGTACTGGCCACTCAGGAAGTGACACGAGGCTGGCTCCAGGGGATTATCAATGCTTCTTTGTTGGAAGGGGTTTTCCCTGCCGCCTTGAAAGAGGCGGTGGTGAGACCCCTCCTCAAGAAGCCCTCCCTGGACCCGGCTATTTTGGGTAATTATCGTCCGGTCTCCAACCTTCGCTTCGTTGCGAAGGTTGTAGAGAGTGCTGTGGCGCGACAGCTACCCCAATACCTGGATGAAGCCATCTATCTAGACCCGTTCCAGTCCGGCTTCCGACCCGGATACAGCACGGAGACAGCTTTGGTCGCATTGGTGGATGATCTCTGGAGGGCCAGGGCCAGGGGTTATTCCTCTGCCCTGGTCCTATTAGACCTCTCAGCGGCTTTTGATACCATCGACCATGGTATCTTGCTGCGCCGGTTGGGGGGATTGGGAGTGGGAGGCACCGTGTATCGGTGGTTCTCCTCCTATCTCTCTGACCAGTCGCAGACGGTGTTGACAGGGGGGCAGAGGTCGACCGCGAGGGGCCTCACTTGTGGGGTGCTGCAGGGGTCGATCCTTTCGCCCCTTCTGTTCAACATCTATATGAAGCCGTTGGGTGAGAGCATCAGTGGCTTTGGGGTGAGATACCAGCATTATGCTGATGACACTCAGCTGTACTTTTCCACCCCGGGCCACCCCAATGAAGCTGTTGAAGTGCTGTCCCGGTGTTTGGAAGCCGTACGGGTCTGGATGGGGAGAAACAGGCTCAAGCTTAATCCCTCCAAGACGGAGTGGCTGTGGATGCCGGCACCCCAATTCAGTCAGCTGCAGCCGCGGCTGACTGTTGGAGGCGAGTTATTGGCCCCAAAGGATAGGGTGCGCAACTTAGGTGTCCTCCTGGATGAACGGCTGTCGTTTGAAGATCATTTGATGGCTGTCTCCAGGAGGGCCTTCCACCAGGTTCGCCTGGTTCGGCAGTTGCGCCCCTTCCTTGATCGGGATGCCTTGTGCACAGTCACTCATGCGCTCGTTACCTCTCGCTTGGATTATTGTAATGCTCTCTACATGGGGCTCCCCTTGAGGTGCACTCGGAGGCTTCAGTTAGTCCAGAATGCAGCTGCGCGGGTGATAGAGGGAGCTTCGCGTAGCTCCCGCGTAACACCGCTCCTGCGCAGACTGCACTGGCTACCTATGGCCTTTCGGGTGCACTTTAAGGTTTTGGTTACTATCTTTAAAGCGCTCCATGGCTTAGGGCCTGGGTACTTACGGGACCGCCTGCTGTTACCGCATGCCTCCCACCGACCCGTACGCTCTCACAGAGAGGGACTTCTCAGGGTGCCGTCCGCCAAGCAATGCTGGCTGGCGGCTCCCAGGGGAAGGTCCTTCTCTGTGGGGGCTCCCACACTCTGGAACGAACTTCCCCCGGGTTTACGCCAAATACCTGACCTTCGGACCTTCCGCCGCGAACTGAAGACACATCTTTTTATTCGCGCGGGGCTGGCTTAAATTTTATTAATTTTTAAATTTTCTATTAGTAATTTTAAGGGTTTTTAGTTTTTTTTATATATTTTAAAAAATTTTAGGCCAATTATAAAATAAATTTTTTAATTTGTATTTTAAATTGTATATTGTATTGTCTGTTTTTACTTTGGCTGTACACCGCCCTGAGTCCTTCGGGAGAAGGGCGATATAAAAATCGAATAAATAATAATAATAATAATAATAATAATAATAATAATAATAATAATAATAATAAAAAAAAACTTTTAGAATGCCTCATAAAATTAATAAATATCTTCAGGGGAAGGTTTGGAATATATTAAAACTTGAAGTATTGTCAGAATTTTCCTCACAGTACTTGCTAGCTGGATCAGACAGTTACCTTATCAATGAGCCAAAATAGGTGGTAATTTGCTTTCAGAACAGTAATGGCATAATGGTGCAATGACTCTTGGCACATGAAATTGAGCATATACAATTAGCTACTGATGATACAACTATCACATTTGTTTTCCAATTATGTTTGATGAACTTACTAGAGATCTCTCCAAACAAAAGGAGTATAGAGATAGACTTGGCATCCTAATATTCAAATACTTAGTAATTTGTAAATGCTGAAAGCATATGGTTTCTAGCCCTGTAAACAAGGATTGGACAATAGGCCAACTGTAGACTCAGTGAATCCAGAAATATTTTTCAGATTTTCAGATAATGATAATACTGAGATAGTAGAATAGAAGACAAAGAATTGCAGAAAATCATGAATTATCAAGTTCTTAAAACTGAAATTGAAAGATTATGCCATAAACCAGCCATGAGTGGTCCCAGTGGTTATTTTGGATGGCATTTATAAAATCTGGCCATTAACAAAATGTCCATCTGTCGGTTACAAATGGCCACGCTATTTGGATTAGCACATACAGTATACTATACTGCTATATTATAACATCTTGGGTTCTTGGGAAGAATTCAATACGTATAAAGGCCAACGCCAGCTAAAGAACAGCCACTGTGATTTCTCATATTTATGTATATAATAATAATAATTACATCATGGAGGCTTACTGAATACCAGAGAGACCAAACTAGCCTACAAGAAAGACCAAATGAAGAATTAGAAGAGACAAGGCAAGTATTACGTGGCTAGTACATAAAAAAAACTAGGAGGTATAACAGATAATAACAAGACCTGGCAATAGCTTAAACCTGGGAAGTTGAAGAAAAAGATAGAGAAGCTAATTCTGGCTGCCCAAGACCAAATAATAAGAGCAAATGCACACAAAGCCAGAATTGGGAAGACAGCAATAGACAACAAATGGTGCCTCTGCAAAGCTGAAGAAACAATGGACTACCTAGCTAACTGCCTCAAGAAAACTGTACAGATTGACTACAAACACTGGCGTGACAAAGTAGCAGCAATGGTGCATTGGAATATCTGCAATAAATATCATCTGCCTGCAAGCAAGAACTGGTGGGATTACAAAATAGACAAAGTAATAGAAAATGAAGCTAAAGCTCTCTGGGATTTTAGAATTCAGACAGACAAGCACCTGCCAGATAATACAAAATAGAAACACCTGCAAATAGAGTAGAACAACTGTGGCAAAAGAAAGCAAAGGTAGTACCAATAATAATAGGCATGTTGGGAGCAATCCCAAACATTACTATTTGAATACCATCGGCATTGACAAAATCATCAACAGTCAATGGCAAAAGGCAGCTTTGCTTGGAATAGATTATATCCTGAGATGTAATCCTTCAACACCATCAAACAACATCTGTCTATCCCATGTCCTTAGGAAGGATTCGATAGGTGGATTTATTCTATGTATATGATTTGCTACCGTGTGTTTCTTAGTAATTGACTTTTGTGTTTTTTAATTGCTCTAATAATTTGGTAGCCAATTTTAATTATTTGTAAGAAAAAAAACATAGATTACTAAAGTAATTAATGCATCAGTGAAATAATGTCCAAAAGTAACTACAGTGGGATCCTCCTTACAATCATATCAAGAATTTTTTAAAAAAATATTGTATCCATTTTTTATGATCCTGATATTATAAAGTAGGGAGCAATAGCTTGGCATAGATTAAATTTTTAAAAATAAGATTAGCTATATATTATACAGTTCTAATATCAAGTTTAGAAATAGGTTTATTCAAATAAGTAGAGAAGAATGGGGCAAAAGAGAATATTGAAACGCTTGGGGTTTTGAACAAAAGAAGATTTTATCTGTACAAGTAGTCCTTGGTTAATGGTGGTAATTGAGATTGGAATATCTGTTGCTAAGCAATGAAGTCATAAAATAAAATGTTAAGTGACTACATTGCTTGGTGACACTTGGAAACACCTTGTTGGTGTTTTTAATCAATGAGTCCCATCCCATGTGGCTCACAAGCAGGCTGGCAGGCAGGTAAGTGGCTACTTCCAGGTGGAAGAAAGTTTGTGTCCAGTGAGGTGCTGGGCCAGAGTTGACCGCTGTCAGGCAGGAAAGGGTGTGAGTGATTTAGTAGAGAGACTTGGGACCTTCCCTGCTGGCTTTCCCATTGACATTGTTTATGGGAAGCCAGCAGGAAAGGTCACCCTTGGCGATCATGTGACTGTGGAATGTTGGAACTTCTGAAAGTTCAAGGACTGGTCATAAATAGCACTTCTGCAATGTTATTTGTATCCAGGGGACATATTCCTTGGAAGCTTGACATTATTGTAACTTCAAGTGGTTACTGAATGAGTGGTTGTTAAAAGAAGACTATCTGTATATGTTATGAAGATTTGTTAAAAAAAACCCCCACCATTTAGATTGCATTCTTATGCTTAGAGATGTCGGTCTGTTGAACTCAATAAAGCTTACATTTAAGTAGATGTGTAACGGACTGCAGTGCTAAATAGCATCCTTACATGCAATCTGGTTGAAAGCCACATCTATAAAATGTAACTGGAAAGCCTACTGCAGATAAAAAAAAGTACCGGTATGCATGTTTATGAGAGCGATGAACAATGTCTGACTGTGGCATATTAAAGCAATATTCTTTGCACCCTGGGGTTTCAAAAAGAAGAGGCAATGAAGCTAATAACTCTGGGTTTTTTAAGGCAAACCGAGACAAGCATAAGAGCTGTTGAGCTTCCCAACCCAGTGTGAATTTGGGATCTAGTGCAGCCTTTATCTGCTGCATAGCTTGTTGAATGGAAAATTCCTTTTCATTTTGCAGCTCACAGAAGCCAAGGCGGCATTTAGATCTGCAGGATCATTAAAATTCACATCACGCTCACCAAGCTGGTGTTTTTATAGATAATCCTCCAGAAATTTCATCAGTGTTAAACCTCTAGGCAGCAAAGGATAAGGTACAAATATTTAATAGACCTGCTTGAGGAATGGTATATTTTAGATGAGTTATGCAGAAATGACCCTATTCACAACAAATCTTGGGAAGATAACAACCCAGTAAAACCCTCCACGCTTAGTTAAAAATAGTTGATTCATACTAATTAAACAGCTGGAATACCACAAAGTGGCCTGTGTAAATCAGATGGAAAATCTAATCATTATAGGATAACAATTTCTTTTGAATCAATAGTAAAGATAATAAGGGATACAAACTGAAGTTAAAACAAAAATAAAACAGGCAATTTTGGCAATTGCTAATACCAGGGTCAACTGACCTGATTAGTATCTATGGAGATTCTCAATCATCCATGTCATGGTTATCCCAAATATGTTTTTTCAAAATGCAACTAGATTTTGCTTTTCCTTGAAGACGTTTAGCTTCTCATCCAAGAAGCTTCTTCGGATCAGAACATCCCATCTTTTGGGATGACTTGATTACTATTTTCCAATGAATATCTTTTAAATTATAAAACGCTCCAAGTTTTGTGATACAGGTCATATCCTCCAAAGCATATTAGAATAGATGTAAAATGTATGTTATAGAATAAAAGGCATTTAAAATATATATACAATTAAATAAAATATGCTCATAAATCAGTCTTCTGATGAGTAGGTTCTAAACATATATAAGTACATTTAAATATCAATTTTATTTTAAATTGTAAATTAATATAGCAGCCTGATAAAACACATATGGAATTATACAGAGAGGAAGGACAGTTTCTAGGTCTGCAAATCCCTTGCTATATAGAAAGAAATCAGGTGAAAATATGCTAGAGAATAGTAACATAATTTTTTTTTCTTATATGGAATCCTCAGATCTTGCAAAATCTCATGTGATTTTTCCTGAGCTATTGAGAAGTAGTCCTAGAAGAGGGCAAAGAAAGCTTGCTTTGGATACCCTAAGGCTCTGCTACTAATTCGGAACTGGGAGCATGCACGCTCACTTCACTTGCTTGTGGACCTTCTGCGCTTGCGCAGAACCTTCTGTGCATATGCACAACATCCATGATGACATCCGGCGGGGTGGGCGGAGCCTCCTGCCATCGCCACTACCGGTTTGCCCAAACCGGAGGAAACCGGTAGAAACCCACCACTGGCTGTAGCATAAAGAAAGAGGTATATGTGACATGGTCCTCAGGAAGTACAACTCCCAAAGTGTTTGCATTTTCTATTTGTAGGCAGAAATTGTATTGGCTATTGCAGTCTTGATAATGGGACAAGATAAGCCCACCACAAATTATATCAGTGTTTCTCAACCTTGTTGGTTGGGGAATTCTGGGAGTTGAAGTCCACACATCTCAAAGTTACCAAGGTTGAGAAGCACTGAATTATATGATGACATAACTGTAATAACTATATTGCATCGCATTAACTTTGTGTCATTGGCATTCTATCCCAGGGAAGGAAATTCTGTTTCCAGAGTTTACTATTGCTGCAGAAAATGTAGCAAATCACTACATTGACTTTCCAGGATGCTCTGTTTTCTTACTGGGGAGAATAATAATAGCACAGTTGGCACACCCTACCTCTCACTTCCTGCAATCCAATGAGCGGTGTGTTTACAGGACCACATGAACAACCTCTGCTACTGAACAGCATCGTTGGAAGACTGTGGTAGTTCACTAAAAAAAGGACACGGATTAACCTACTTTTTCAAATAGTCAAGGTGAGGAAGGAGCTGTGCTGAACTTTGAGAATCTATGGTATATCTCCAGCTTGTTCTTGAAAATCTGTTGAATATATCAATTTTCCAGGTGTTCTGTCCGCCTCCGCAGTCTGGGAGACACGAGCGATGACTGGATTAACCAGCAACTATCAGCTCTGGCAGCAAACTAGCGAGAGTCTGCCAAGTGTCTCTGTTATCTCTCTTGATATAATAGAATAGAATAGAATAGAATAGAATAGAATAGAATAGAATAGAATAGAATAGAATAGAATAGAATTTTTATTGGCCAAGTGTGATTGGACACACAAGGAATTTGTCTTGGTGCATATGCTCTCAGTGTACATAAAAGAAAAGATACGTTCATCAAGGTACAACATTTACAACACAAATGATGGTCAATATATCAATATAAATCATAAGGATTGCCAGCAACAAAGTTACAGTCAAACAGTCATAAGTGGAAAGAGATTGGTGATGGGAACGATGAGAAGATTAATAGTATTGCAGATTTAGTAAATAGTTTGACAGTGTTGAGGGAATTATTTGTTTAACAGAGTGATGGCCTTCGGGGAAAAACTGTTCTTGTGTCTAGTTGTTCTGGTATGCAGTGCTCTATAGCATTGTTTTGAGGGTAGGAGTTGAAACAGTTTATGTCCAGGATGTGAGGGATCTGTAAATATTTTCACGGCCCTCTTCTTGATTCGTGCAGTATACGGGAGGCAGGTTGGTAGCAATTATTTTTTCTGCAGTTCTAATTATCCTCTGAAGTCTGTGTCTTTCTTGTTGGGTTGCAAAACCGAACCAGACAGTTATAGAGGTGCAAATGACAGACTCAATAATTCCTCTGTAGAACTGAATCAGCAGCTCCTTGGGCAGTTTGAGCTTACTGAGTTGGCGCAGAAAGAACATTTTTTGTTGTCCTTTTTTGATGATGTTTTTGATGTTAGCTGTCCATTTTAGATCTTGCGATATGATAGAACCTAGAAATTTAAAGGTTTCTACTGTTGATACTGTGTTGTCTAGTATTGTGAGAAGTGGAAGTATGGAAGGGTTTCTCCTAAAGTCTACCACCATTTCTACGGTTTTGAGTGTGTTCAGTTCCAGATTGTTTTGGTTGCACCACAAGGCTAGTCGTTTGACCTCTCGTCTATATGAGGATTTGTCATTGTCTCGAATGAGACCAATCACTGTTGTATCATCTGCGAACTTCAGTAGCTTAACAGATGGATCGTTGTAGATGCAGTCATTGGTATACAGAGAGAAGTGGGGAGAGCACACAGCCTTGGGGGCCCCCAGTGCTAATTGTACAGGTATTTGATGTGATCTTGCTTAGCTTCACCTGCTGCTTCCTGTTTGTTTGTTTGTTTGCCGATGAGTCAGCCAGGAAACCAGGAACAAACAGGACTTCAGCTCTAATTCTCCCTCTAAGCAGTTGATTTGCTCGCCACGAAGTGGTATAGCAGCCCTTGCTGCTTTTATATCCTGTGTGGTGTGGCTCCATGACTCAGCACTTCCTAGGCCTGCCCCCCCTGCTTCTGTTGTTCCCGCCTCTCCTGCCTACGAAACCTAGGGTCTAGCCAGGCCTGATTGCCATCAGCCGGGTCTGGAGGTGTGGCCTGGGGGGGGGAAAGAGTCAGGGGACAGAGGCCTCGTTATCTCCTCCACCTGGCCTGCCTCTGGCTCCTGGAGCTGAGCCAGGGAAGCCGGTGCTCCAGAGGTAAGTCCTGATGGCCCTTCCCCCTCACTTTCCAAGTCACTTTCTGGCAGGGGGGCCCGGCTCATGGGTGCACACACAACACCAGGTCTCTGAATGGAGTTATGGCAGTTCTACTATTTGGAATCTTTTGGACTGGTTATGCCTGAGATTTTACCTCTGTACTTTAAAGAAGCATTTTCCCCAGGAACATGGGTCCTTCCAAACAAAGGGTTTACTCCCACAGGACCGTGGAAGTCAAACCTAAGATTTCCTGTTTACTACACAGAAATTTTAGCCAGAGTAGTCAAGGTCTCATTCTGTCAACCTCACAATTATTGTTCTTATTCTCTACTTCCTGTCCTTTTAAAAGAATCAATTTATATTCTTGAAAGTAGGAAATGGAAGTTCCTCCGTTTCCATCGCATATTCTTTGAGTTGGTTGCTGTTCTCTTTAAAATAACAAATGCTGACAACACCATCCACTTGCTTTGCAGAAATTGCTGAGTATTTCATGGCCCAATGTGTTTTTCCCCCCTTTTAACTGTATGGTTTTGAAGGCTACAAACTCTCTTGTTTTCATTCTGCAGGATGCACCTCCACTTTAAACTAAGTGGCAAGCTAATGAGTTTCAGCAGAATCTATGTTCCCATGGTACTGGAATGGCTTGGCAACCATTCATTTCAATGATAGTAATTGTGGACAATACATATTAGAGCATGTTCTCTTGATGTGAGTACATTGTCAGCAGAGGAAAGACAAATGGTTCTACAAACAAGCAATGCATCGGGCATTGCTTCAAGGAACAATGCATTTGGAAGAACATCTGCTTGCTGTTTTCAGTTGTGAATATATTAGAAATAGATGGGAACTGGCTTTGTTTACCTTGAAAGAAAACGAGTGATTTCAACCTATTCAAAATGTTATCTTTGTAGGAAGGCAATAATTTGATTTGCTGAGTGGGAGAAAATTTATGTGCCTAATGCATTAGGCAAATAAAAATGTCCTCATTCAGTAATAAAGGCGAGAAGGATGTTGATGGTTGCAAACAAATAAATTACTTAAAGAGTCCAAATGGGCTAGCCAAGACATTTGCTAACACACTTTTCCACAAGAAAGTGACTACTTTATTTTTTTCCCCCTTTCCAGATATTTCTATCAAACTGTTATTGTAACACACCCAGGTTATGGCTTCCAAAGTTTTCAGAAGAAAAGTTGCTGTAAATAAATTCATTTTTTATCCAGCAGTATTTAAGCAAATGCGTTATCTTATCAATGCACATGATGATTGCTTCTGTTTGTTGAATATACCACATTAGACCCATACATTCAATCCTCTCTTCAAGTCAGCCTTTTGCTTGTCATTTTAAATCAATCACATTTTGAGATATACTGCAGCTGATTTGGCATACTGTACAAGCTTGCTTTCTAACTGTAATTGCTGGTGTTCTGATGGCCGGCTCAGAAGTCCTGGAAAAGCTGTTAAGAAACTAAAATTGTTTCAGACTAAAATGTTAATGAAAAAATGATTGAAGTGGAATACTTCTGAGCACTTTAACACTTTATAGTTTCATTATGAAACCAAATTCTCACTAATTTATTCCTAAATAATATCCAGGCAATATTGCTCCAACAATTCTCTTTGTGTTTTCCTCTTGTGGTCCTGTTTGCTTTAATAGTCTCATTTGTCACAACCAGCCCTCCTTTTTTTCTTTCTTTCCTGTGCAACGGCAGCAGCAGTACAGTTTTTGCATTGTAATTGCAATAAAAGCTGAATTGTGCATACCCATACCCACACAGATTCGTTATGATCAATGTTTTTCCCCCCTTTTAACTGTATGGTTTTGAAGGCTACAAACTCTCTTGTTTTCATTCTGCAGGATGCACCTCCACTTTAAACTAAGTGGCAAGCTAATGAGTTTCAGCAGAATCTATGTTCCCATGGTACTGGAATGGCTTGGCAACCATTCATTTCAATGATAGTAATTGTGGACAATACATATTAGAGCATGTTCTCTTGATGTGAGTACATTGTCAGCAGAGGAAAGACAAATGGTTCTACAAACAAGCAATGCATCGGGCATTGCTTCAAGGAACAATGCATTTGGAAGAACATCTGCTTGCTGTTTTCAGTTGTGAATATATTAGAAATAGATGGGAACTGGCTTTGTTTACCTTGAAAGAAAACGAGTGATTTCAACCTATTCAAAATGTTATCTTTGTAGGAAGGCAATAATTTGATTTGCTGAGTGGGAGAAAATTTATGTGCCTAATGCATTAGGCAAATAAAAATGTCCTCATTCAGTAATAAAGGCGAGAAGGATGTTGATGGTTGCAAACAAATAAATTACTTAAAGAGTCCAAATGGGCTAGCCAAGACATTTGCTAACACACTTTTCCACAAGAAAGTGACTACTTTATTTTTTCCCCCCTTTCCAGATATTTCTATCAAACTGTTATTGTAACACACCCAGGTTATGGCTTCCAAAGTTTTCAGAAGAAAAGTTGCTGTAAATAAATTCATTTTTTATCCAGCAGTATTTAAGCAAATGCGTTATCTTATCAATGCACATGATGATTGCTTCTGTTTGTTGAATATACCACATTAGACCCATACATTCAATCCTCTCTTCAAGTCAGCCTTTTGCTTGTCATTTTAAATCAATCACATTTTGAGATATACTGCAGCTGATTTGGCATACTGTACAAGCTTGCTTTCTAGCTGTAATTGCTGGTGTTCTGATGGCCGGCTCAGAAGTCCTGGAAAAGCTGTTAAGAAACTAAAATTATATCAGACTAAAATGTTAATGAAAAAATGATTGAAGTGGAACACTTCTGAGCACTTTAACACTTTATAGTTTCATTATGAAACCAAATTCTCACTAATTTATTCCTAAATAATATCCAGGCAATATTGCTCCAACAATTCTCTTTGTGTTTTCCTCTTGTGGTCCTGTTTGCTTTAATAGTCTCATTTGTCACAACCAGCCCTCCTTTTTTTCTTTCTTTCCTGTGCAACGGCAGCAACAGTACAGTTTTTGCATTGTAATTGCAATAAAAGCTGAATTGTGCATACCCATACCCACACAGATTCGTTATGATCAATGTTTTTCAACCCTATCTTCATCATCACAACCTACGGTACATTTTTTATTATCAATTCTCCCCTTGGAAAATGGAACATAATAGAAAAGTCTTATTATTAAAAATATAGTAAAATATTATATCCAAAAATAGAAAAAGAGGAAAAAATAAAACTCCTTTCAGAAACATTATATTAGGTATATTGTTATTCAGTGACTTTACTAACATTTAATTCAATTTATCTCATAATAGGAAACATATGGGAAATTAAACATATAAGCTATTCCAGTTCCAATTTGCAGTTTTGATATTTTTTTTTAACAATCAGAAAAGAATGGCTTACCTATTTTCAAACCAGCAGTATATAATCCCAAAACAGCACATTCATCTACAAAAGCCGACAAATCTTTCAGATCAATTTAATAATCATAAAAGCATCAGTAATAAATTTTGTTCAAAACAGGCAAACTACATCTTATTAACTAATGCTGAGCACTTTTGAGCACCACATCTCTAACTATTAGCTTAACCTATACATTCTTCTTGAAAAGCTGCCCAGGAGTCAAAAACTTATGAGATAGCATTTTAGGTTAGCATAATCATTATTATCAAATTATAGAAATGTGACCTACAGATACCAGCATGGTCTTGGTCTTATAAACTAAGTAGTTTATATACCACTTCTAATTATCATTGTTCTCAAAGATTATTGTGCTATTATTGTGTTTTTATTGTATTGTTGTATTTATTTATTCTGGTTCTGTTGCTTAATTTTCGTTCACTGCCCAGAGTTGTGATTAAAGATGGGTGGCTACATAAATTGGGCAACAAACAAGCACACAAATATTCCAATTCCTTGGAATAAAATTGAAATGTTAGTAAATGATGTATCCTATTGGAAGAGAAAAATAATTATTGAATTGTGAATAAGAATTTAAAGAAAATAAGAGATGGAAGGTTGTACTAATTAAAAAGTTGTAAGATAAAAATAGAATAAGATGAACACAATGTTAATAATTAAAACATATGAGGGGAATGTTGAGAAATATACTTGATAAATGAGAAAATTGGGGTTGTCTGCACACCATTGTTAAAAATATTGAAATGAAAATGAATACAGCAATAGAGAGAGATAAGAAGAAGGAGAGAGACGGAAAGAGGGAAGGAGGGAGAGAGAAAGAAGAAAGGGAGGAGGAGGGGAAGAAAGGGAGAAGAAATAAGAGTAGGAGAGAAAGTTAGATAGGGAGGAAGACGGGAGGAAGGGGAAAAAGGAAGGGGAAGTAGAGAATGAGTAGGAGAGGAGAGAAGAAAGTAGGAAGGATAAAAGAAGGGAGGGAGAGGAAGGAGAAGGAGAAAAAAGATTGCTGTAAAATGGAAAAGATGAAATGGAAGAGAAACAACCCCGAATATGTTTGAATATACCAGGATAAAAATGGAAATACCTAAAAAATAATAAAAGAGAATAAATATTAGTAAAAATGGAGAAATTAGCACTGGAGGGTGAAGGAAGATGTGATTTATATAATTGAGCATGGAAATATTAAGACACGGTTAAAATATGAAAAAAAAATACTTTGGCAGAAATTGAAATAAAGTGAAATGTATTTGGATATGTTAAATTGTATAAGATATGATATGGCCAATATTCTGTTCATAAACTATGTATATGTGTGTGGGGGGGGAATTGAAAAATCAATAAAAACTTGTTAAAAAACCCCAAAACCAATATTCCAATTCCTTAATTTACATCTCTCTGTATACTTTAACATTTAATAGCAGTAGCAATAGCACTTAGACTTATATACCGCTTCAGAGTGCTTTACAGCCCTCTCTAAGTGGTTTACAGAGTCAACAATCTGGGTCCTCATTTTACTGACCTTGGAAGGATGAAAGGCTGAGTTAGCCTTGAACCGGTCAGGATCAAACTTCTGACTGTGGGTAGAGTTAGGCTGCAATACTGCGTTTTAACCACTGCGCCACCATGGCTCTTTTAATATATTGCTTTCTAACAATAGTTACCAAATAATAAAGGGCTATTTTTGCAAAATAAATTGAACTCTCTCACATAAGAGGGATTCCAAAGGTTTAGGGCTTAGGACTGATATCTTGATACCAGAATATGACATCTTAAATGATGGCCTATTGCCACTGGACTTTGAGTAAGTGATATTTATGTGTCAGCTTCTCACTAAAAAACCATTCATCATCTAATCCTATCAATTAATTAATTAATCTCAGGTATACAATCCACACTAGGCCCTATTCCTCTAATTAATGGATTGTGTTACTTAGACAAGTCAGTGACAAAGAGATTTAGAGTTATTTAAAATGATGATCAGAATCAAATTGGACTTCATTAATGTTACATACTATACTTGCCTTCTAACTGCTACAGCAAAGGGAGAATTCCAGGTTTTCCAAGCAGTTGGTTCTTAATTCTCTCCACCTTGTACAATGTGCCAATTAAGCAAATTCAAGTTGATCGATGAGTGCACGTTTTCATTAGGCAACATGATCACCAGGGGTGGGTTCTACTTACCTTTACTACTGGATCACAACGGGACCGTGCACATGCAGAAGCTGTGCAGAAGCTTCTGTGCATGCACAGATCACCAATGATGATGTCGTGGTGGGTGGACGGAGCCTCCCGCCAGTTTTACTACCGGTTCTATAGAACCAGAACGAACTGGGAGCAACCTACCACTGATGATCACTCATTAACCCAAAAGAGATTGAGACAGCTTTGCTTAGTCTAGAAGGTTAAAATTGCCTTTTCTATACCAAAATGAAGTTGTTTGAGTGGAAAAGTAAGGGGGAGAATTTGCCTTGCTTATATCTCCAAAAGAGTGTATTAATTTTTTGAAAATACATTGAGGAATAATACATATAGTATAACACATTCGTGGCAAACCATTAATATTGAAAATATTGATTGTGAAATCCATCTCTCCAACCCAATTGATATTTCTACTTATATTTAAATCTAGTTTATTTTCAGTCAAAAATAGTGAATTGCCTCTGAACATCATTGAAATTGTCTAGTGGTCCACAAAGGTATACATTCAGATTTGGATCGATTGAAGTTACAGGTAGTCCTCATTTAATGACGTGCTGTAAATTGGATTTAAGTTGCGGGTAAACAAATTCCACTTGAGGATTAGAAAAAACTTCATAACAATTCTAATAGCAGCTCAACTGTAAAACTATGAGGTTCATGAACTGTGCTCAAGTGGAGAGCCATCAGCCTGGGAAGCTCTCGTTTGGACACCTATTGTTCTGTTTCCCTCTCCCAATACTCCCAACAAAAAGTCAGTCAAAGGCCTTCTTTTCAAGTTTATTTACATTTGGCTGGATTCCTTCTGGCACAGAGATGTTCTGGCCACGTCTACCCACACGCCTGCCAAGTCTCTGGAGATAACTAGGAAATTATAGATAAGGCAAGAGTCACTCACAAATATATTCTTCCCTCCATTGAAACAGTTTGCCCGTGCAAATTCACTGCTTTGTCCAAGACAAAAAGCCAGGAAGCTCCACCTCCTGCTTTATAGCCCCTGTGGGTGTCACTCCGTGACTCATCATTCTTTGACCTTGTCCCAACGCCTCCTCTGCTGCGCACGCCGGTCATGTCTGCACAGTCTCGCATCAAGCCAAGATTGTTCTTGGGGCGTTGCCAAATCAGAAGAAGGCCAGGGGAATCAGGCCTTGCCAGCCCCTCCTCCTCCTCCTGGGTGGGTGCCAGGGAGGGAGAGGGCCCAGGGGAAGCAGGCCTTGCCACCTCCTCCTCCTCACTCTCTGAATCATCCTCCTCCAGGAGTCCGAGTCTGGGAACCTGGGTCACAACACCTATGCTGATCAGGCTGGATTCAGTGATTCCAATTCTACATCTCTATGATTGTTACTCACTTCTTTTATTTTGCTCTTATCTCTTACTCTGAGATTCTCTCAGCTTTCCTTCAGCCATTTGAAATGTTTTTTCTCTTTTTCATGAAAATGGGGAAAAAAAATACTTAAGATGGCTACATACAAATCAGTGCTTTTTATTATAGCAAATTACAGTGTCCTTAAATCAATACAAATAATCACATTAGTTGTAGCATGAGGAAATCAATACGTTTCACCATAATTTTAGTGAAATGTTATGAAATTTCAGACTACTCATGGGAGAGCTGCAAGTTAGAAAAATAACAATCTAACAGTAAGCATGAACATAACACCATAAGTGATTTCTCCTTGAGAACTGAACTATTTTTTTTTAAATTTGCAAGCATCAATTAGTTGATGTTTCGGGCTCAATGCATATGCAAATCCTAGATTCTATGCTTTTCTGGGATGATTTATTGCATACACATTTACTTTAGTCACATGGTGTACATCTGTGTAGATTCTAAAAAGCTTAATTGGGAAAAATTGTTACTATTGGGTGTAAACAAGTAAACAAGAAAGCAAGCAAACAAACCTTTATATGTCAACCTGACTGAAAGACATATCTGAAAAATTTCCTTCTAGTTTCTACTGATTCTTTACAGTGGTCTTTACAGATAGAGATTATACAGTCTCACGGATCCGTTCTCCATCTCATCTTGGAAATTCCTTGGAAGAAAAACAAAAGTAAAAATCTGATACTTTAAAAAGTATTGGGAGACAGATAAACTGTGTTCTCTTTTCAAAAAGACTGAATATAGAGTATATAGGCTTTACAGAAATAGCAATTATTTTGCTGCTGTTATAGCAAGAAATAACTTTATGACTGAGACTGTTTTCAAAGAGAACATCCAACATTTAACATTTATATGAACTTGTTGAATAAAGTCATCTGATGACCTTAGGGGTGAGATATCACCAGTATGCTTCCAATTAGATTACTGCAATCATTTTACATGAGCTTGCCTTTGAGGATTATTTGGAAGTTTAGCTGATCCAAAATATGGTGACATGGGCAGTATGTCCATGTTATACCTCATCTCCAATGAGCTGCATTATATGCTTCTGGGAGGAATTCAAGACCCTAGAATAAATTCCCTATAAATCCATCCATGGCATAGGGACAGATTGTTTATGGGACCACCTCTCCCTGGTTGTTTCTGCTATCCATGTGTCTGAAGCATTGTCATGGATTCACCCTCCTGACCCCTCTCTAGATGCAAGTTCAGAGGAGGAGGGTGAGTTTGAGTCTGCAGAGGAAAGCATGGAGCCAAGTATTGGTCAGGATCGAAGCTCAGAGAGTGCTAGCCTGATGGAACAACTTCAGCTTGGGTCCACTGACAGGCTAAGCTGCTGTGGGAGGCGAGCCACAGCTGTAGCAAGTTGGCCAGGAGGCTCCAGGAAAGATCCAGGAGCAGCTGCTGCCCATCAGCAATCAGGAGGAGGTGGAGTCCATGCCTCCCCCTGATCCAAGGACACACAGACCAGATTTGTTTGATTTAATCAAATTTGATTAAATAATAATAAAATAATAATAAAGAGAGGAGAAAGGTGGTCAGCTCATGAGGCGGCAACTTCATCGCTCATGAAGAACTGCACTAGAGTTGCCTACTCAGTCCCACCCTGAGTGTTGCTGAACAACACGTCCAGTTCCATGTCTTGTGTGCTTGTGCCATGTATCCTGACCTGTTTGAATTGTGGACTGCTTTCCTAGACTTTGTGTGTGACTTGGTTACCCAGTGACTCTTGCTGTGCTGAGCTTGGAATCCGGACCTAGAGAGAAAAGAAGTTAGTGGTTGAGCAAGTCCCAAAAGGTGGCATTGAAGAAGATGATGTGGCAATGGGGTTGCTTTCTGAGGACATGCTCTGGATCTCCTCCCTTATAGAATAATCGTAGAAGACTGCATGTCTATGGAGAGTCTCAATCATTCAGGTCATTATTGTTCCAAAGGTGCTTTTTTTTCAATAGGCAACAGGACTTTCTTGGCTTTTTCCTTTAGAAACATTCTTCTTCTGGATGAGAAGCAAAATGTTTTCAAAGAAAAAGAAAAGTCCAGTTGTCTTTTGAAAGAGCATCTTTGAGGGTTGGAAAAGGGCCTGCCTACTGTAACACCCCACCCCCTAAAATCAGATTGACCCTATGGATCAGGGTGAAATCCAGCAGGTTCTGACAGGTTCTGGAGAACCGGTAGCAGAAATTTTGAGTAGTTCGGAGAACCAGCAAATACCACCTGTGGCTGGCCCCAGAGTGGGGAGGGAATGGGGGTTTTGCAGTATCCTTCCCCTGCCACGTCCACCAAACCATGCCCACCAAGCCACGCCCATCATGCCCGCCTAGCCATGCCCACAGGACCGATAGAAAAAAAAAATTGGATTTCACCACTGCTATGGATTTTCCATAAAGTGCTGAAGATCTGGATATGGTCCATCCTCCTTGAATATTGTTATTGTTGTTGTTGTTGTTTTAAAAAACTACTAATGTTTTTATTGTGTTAATAGGATGTTAGTCACTCAGAGATGTACTTGTGAAATTAGCAGCCATATAAATCAAATAAATAAATAAGATATGGAGAAGTAAGCTGCTGCTCCATTATTAGCAGAATGGCTAATACTCGTGTTGCCCTGAAAATAAGACCCTTTCTTATATATTTTTGAACCCTGAAATAAGCGCTTGGCCTTATTGCCATGCGCTCAATAAGCCCCGATTGGGCTTATTATCAGGGGATGTCTTATTTTGGGGGAAACAGGGTAGCGACTGTGGATATATATTGAAGCGGAAGTAGAGAGGCAATACTGCCTTGCTCTTATTTCTTTATATACATTGTGTTATTGCTGCTACTATGTTATGATTGTTTTCCTTATATTCCAATATTTGTAAAAATATCTTGATTTAATCTACACTTATGCTGAAGGTACATAAAACACAGAGTTTGCAAACCATTGATCCTTTTGGTGGAAGTGTTTTTTTACCCTTCTTTCTTTTATAGCCCGTGCATTTGGTTCTTTTTATTGAAAGAAATCCCCCTTAAAGTTGAGTGTTTGCTTCCAGGTCAAACTATAATTCATTGTGTGTAGGAAAGCTTAGCTGATGTTTTTTTATATTCTGCCGACATAAATTTCTAGTAGTCTCAGTCATTCTGATATGAATCGCAGAGAAAACTGTTGCTCTATGAAGGGGTAAAAAAAAACTTTGCTAGGAAGACAGCATCATGATTACTCAAATGAAAAGTCTGTACTACCTTGACTGTGGCCCTGGAATTTGGCTTATTTTCTGCCACAATTTCCAATTAATTTGCAAAGGAAGACCGCTTGTTCTCAACTGACAAACCAAGATGAGTGCTTGGAAGATAAAATGACTGGCAGGCATTCTTGGAAGTCGAAGAACAGGTAGCTGTGCTGCAGCAAAGGATGATACATAGCCATGTTTCAAAGAGAGAATGATGAGAGCTCCACAGAGGTAACTTGGAGATGAAATGTTAAAATGGGCTCTAAATAAGGAACCTCTTTAAGAATCCAGAGCCTTGGACTGCACTGAATGATTGGACAAAGGGTCATGCCTGTTTTGAATTCTATTACTGTAGAAGCTGATAGAAAAGAAGACCTACTATTTTATTCTAGGCTATACTTTGACAATATGAATATTTTATACTGAATATGTTATACAGAATACAGTAAAATGATTTTATACGGATAGTAAGAAACCCCTTCAAAGAGGGACAAAGAGAAAGAAAAATATACTGAAGTAAATGTGGAAAAGAGAAGAACAGGACAAAGAGAAAGGAAAATAGAGAAGTAGAAAAATTTAAAACTGAAAACATGAATATATCTACATATATACCAGTGGTGGGTTGCTCCCGGTTCTATCCGGTTCTTGCGAACGGATATTAAAAACGGCACCCACCTGCCTGGAAGTCATAATGGGCGATCTGCGCATGTGTAGAAGTTTCTGCGCAAGTGAGCGCGCTCGCGCTCCTGTTGTGAACCGGTAGTAAAGGCAAGTAGAATCCATTCCTGATATGCACATGCATACATACATACATACATACATACATACATACATACATACACATCAGGGGTGAAATGCTCCTGGTTCAGACCGGATCATGTGATCCAGTAGGATGGGAGCAGGTAGTTCGGAGAACCGGTAGCAAAAATCCCTGCCCCCTCCCACTGCCCACGCCTTGCTGTTCCTCTTCTCTGTCCCTGAAGCGCTCGGTGGTGATATAGCTGCAAACAGCCTTAAATGACTGCCGTGGCACTTCAAAGGGCGCACTACAGCTGATCAGCGCTGTAGGCAGCTAGTAGACCGGTGCCTCTATTTTTAGAATAGAATTTAGAATAGAATTTATTGGCCAAGTGTGATTGGACACACAGCGAATTTGTTTTGGTGCATATGCTCTCAGTGTACATAAAAGAAAAAAAAAAAATACCTTCATCAAAGGTACAACATTTACAACACAAATGATGGTCATAGGTTGCAATTTAACCCTTAATGATAGCAACAAAAAGTTACAGTCATACAGTCATAAGTGGAAAGAGATTGGTGATGAAAACGATGAGAAGATTAATAGCGACTGTGGATATATATTGAAGCGGAAGTAGAGAGGCAATACTGCCTTGCTCTTATTTCTTTATATACATTGTGTTATTGCTGCTACTATGTTATGATTGTTTTCCTTATATTCCAATATTTGTAAAAATATCTTGATTTAATCTACACTTATGCTGAAGGTACATAAAACACAGAGTTTGCAAACCATTGATCCTTTTGGTGGAAGTGTTTTTTTACCCTTCTTTCTTTTATAGCCCGTGCATTTGGTTCTTTTTATTGAAAGAAATCCCCCTTAAAGTTGAGTGTTTGCTTCCAGGTCAAACTATAATTCATTGTGTGTAGGAAAGCTTAGCTGATGTTTTTTTATATTCTGCCGACATAAATTTCTAGTAGTCTCAGTCATTCTGATATGAATCGAGAAAACTGTTGCTCTATGATGGGGAAAAAAACTTTGCTAGGAAGACAGCATCATGATTACTCAAATGAAAAGTCTGTACTACCTTGACTGTGGCCCTGGAATTTGGCTTATTTTCTGCCACAATTTCCAATTAATTTGCAAAGGAAGACCGCTTGTTCTCAACTGACAAACCAAGATGAGTGCTTGGAAGATAAAATGACTGGCAGGCATTCTTGGAAGTCGAAGAACAGGTAGCTGTGCTGCAGCAAAGGATGATACATAGCCGTGTTTCAAAGAGAGAATGATGAGAGCTCCACAGAGGTAACTTGGAGATGAGATGTTAAAATGGGCTCTAAATAAGGAACCTCTTTAAGAATCCAGAGCCTTGGACTGCACTGAATGATTGGACAAAGGGTCATGCCTGTTTTGAATTCTATTACTGTAGAAGCTGATAGAAAAGAAGACCTACTATTTTATTCTAGGCTATACTTTGACAATATGAATATTTTATACTGAATATGTTACACAGAATACAGTAAAATGATTTTATGTGGATAGTAAGAAACCCCTTCAAAGAGGGACAAAGAGAAAGAAAAATATACTGAAGTAAATGTGGAAAAGAGAAGAACGGTACAAAGAGAAAGGAAAATAGAGAAGTAGAAAAATTTAAAACTGAAAACATGAATATATCTACATATATACCAGTGGTGGGTTGCTCCCGGTTCTATCCGGTTCTTGCGAACGGGTATTAAAAACGGCACCCACCTGCCTGGAAGTCATAATGGGCGATCTGCGCATGTGTAGAAGTTTCTGCGCAAGTGAGCGCGCTCGCACTCCTGTTGTGAACCGGTAGTAAAGGCAAGTAGAATCCATTCCTGATATGCACATGCAGACATACATACATACATACATACATACATACATACATACATACACATCAGGGGTGAAATGCTCCTGGTTCGGACCAGATCACGCGATCCGGTAGCGATGGGAGCAGGTAGTTCGGAGAACCGGTAGCAAAAATCCCTGCCCCCCCCCCACTGCCCACGCCTTGCTGTTCCTCTTCTTTGTCCCTGAAGCACTCGGTGGTGATATAGCTGCAAACGGCCTTAAATGACTGTCGTGGCACTTCAAAGGGCGCACTACAGCTGATCAGTGCTGTAGGCAGCTAGTAGACCGGTGCCTCTATTTTTAGAATAGAATTTAGAATAGAATTTATTGGCCAAGTGTGATTGGACACACAAGAAATTTGTTTTGGTGCATATGGTCTCAGTGTACATAAAAGAAAAAAAAAAAAATACCTTCATCAAAGGTACAACATTTACAACACAAATGATGGTCATAGGTTGCAATTTAACCCTTAATGATAGCAACAAAAAGTTACAGTCGTACAGTCATAAGTGGAAAGAGATTGGTGATGAAAACGATGAGAAGATTAATAGCACTGTAGATTTAGTAAATAGTTTGACAGTGTTGAGGGAATTATTTGTTTAGCAGAGTGATGGCCTTCGGGAAAAAACTGTTCTTGTGTCTAGTTGTTCTGGTGTGCAATGCTCTATAGTGTCATTTTGATGGTAGGAGTTGAAACAGTTTATGTCCAGGATGTGAGGGATCTGTAGACGGGTGCCTGCCAAAAAAAGGCACTTGGTAGACCGGTGCCTCTCAGTAAAACGCAATTGGTAGACCGGGGCCTCTATTTTTAAAGAAGGTAGACTGGTGCCTCAGTAAAAGGCAATTGGTAGACCAGGGCCTCTCTTTTTAAACAAGGTAGACTGGTGCCTCTCAGTAAAACACAGTTGGTAGATTGAAGCCTCTATTTTTAAAGAAGGTAGACGGGTGCCTCCCAAGTTTTGTATACTTTATTATTTTTATTATTTATTATTATTGACCATGCCCATTCAGTCACCTGACCACCAAGCCACACCCACCAATTAAGCCACGCCCACAGAACCGGTAGGGAAAATTTTTAGATTTCACCTCTGATACACATACATACATACATACATGGCTTCTGATCTTCCTTCCAGCAGTTATTCATACATTTCTAATGAAATGAAAGATTTCAGCATAATTTTCTTTTTTTTACAATCTATTCTTTCTGATCATCAAAACCATAATATCCCTGCCTGCTCATGTTGCTCCTCAAAACTGCCCAAAAAATTCCGCCTCTCAGTTCCACCATCAAACGTCACATCAGAAAGGAGAGTTCTAAGTGGAATGACGCCAACGGATAAATGCAGCTACTACAAATAAAGACCCGCCTCTTTTCCCATTGATTTCTATGGGAATATTTCTATGGGAATAAAGGGATAGCAGGAGAAAAATTGGAAGGTAGCCAAGCTTTTGCCATGGGAAAAATTATTCTCTTCCTTCAATGGATCTCTTTATAGAAATCTCTGTTCCTGACTCACTCCATAGGGAAAAGGTATTATTTTTGTAGGTATTTAGAAAATGCTGTCTAATCCAACATTTTTCTGTCTTCTGGAAATGTAACAGCTGGCAATGATTGGAGCCATTTTTTCCACATACAGCAAAACTTTCATTTTCCATACCTCATTGCCATGGGCTTCCCATGCACTGGACCAAATGCCACCAAGAATTACATCATTTATATGGGAACAGCATTTTATAACTGTTGTAATTGGCATACTTAGCACCACGATTTACACAAATAATGCCAATAATGCAAGTGATATATACTAGGTCATTTGTGCAATGATGTCATTATGCAAATATTGTCATTTTGTATCATTTGCATAATATTGCCATCAACAATGAAATAAATGTTTAAAATGATGTGATTTGAATAGTGTAATTTGGGTTGCCCCAATGATGCATTCCTCAATTTTCCAGATTGTAAGGACGCTTCCTCCCTTTAGTTTATTAGAACAAGGTTTTCCTGTAATTTATATACAGTTTGGGAATGAAAAGAAAGCCAACACATTAGTACAAAAAATGCATTGTGTAATGCATTTATGCAAGGAGTTTATTGGACAATGAGTACTTTAATCAAGAAATGAATAGCTTCCTTCCAGGAGAAATCTCAGATATCAAGTAACATACATCTCTTTTTAAATTTCAGCTTCCCCCATATAATGTCCTTTATTTACCAAGTAAAATTTTTCATTTACTTTTAAATTTGACAAAACACAATTGGTAGTTTTCTAGGCTGATACTAAAGAGAAATATTAACATCGACTTTAGCATTAATCAACAATATTAACTAATAAATAAAACAACGGCTGAACATTTAAAACATTTTGAATATTTTATGCCCGTCAATAGCCCCTAAAGAGAAGTCTAAATTATAGGCCTGGCAAAATATACTCTGAAAGTCAGCAAGCTGAGTTTTATGATGTGGGTAAATGCATGGCTTTAGAAGCCATCTTTGATTCAAACCATATGAAAATAAGAATTTTCCATTCAGGAAAGTCCTGGGAAGTTATGGAATAGTTTACAAACCAGAAAAGACATAATTTTGAATTGCTGCAGACAATGGGGAAGGCAGTATAATTTATGGGGACCAACATAAAGGGGAGCAGTTTTCCAATTATTGGAACTATAAAAGATCTTGAGAGAAGTAACTCCATCATGACAGAATGGCATTCAATTTTATTTTCTCTCTTAAAGAAGCTGTTGTTTGAGTTGGTTTGTATAGTGAACATCAGAGACACTACTAACTCACATGTGTGTCTGAAACTGCATTTCTCCATATAACAGGAAGCCTCTAGAGAGCTATGATAGTTAGGTCTGTAGACAATTGCTAGATCATTTGCAGAAAATCATCAACTTTTTATTCTCCTCTGTTCAACTTTTCTTTGAACCTGCTTCAATTAAACCTGCTTTTTCTGGCCTTGATGCAATGGACTTCATGAATACCAAACCAAGCTTCCACTATGATTTATATGGTGTGAAATGACATAAATGGATGTAAATTATGTAATTTTGATCCTTTTCATGATGTTGTCAACCCTGAAGCTGACCTGACTGGAGCCATATTGGAGCTTCAGTATTGCCACACTGGAGTTGATGGAAAGGGAGGGGGGATTAGAGATAGAGGGGTTTTGTGTAGCCAAAACAAAATACTTTCTCTTGAGAACCAAGGACATTCTCACACCTGGACCGTGGAAGGAGGAGTGAGGTCACCAGACAACCAGACAGCGTCTTGATTGGACCATGTGAGTGATTGTTTGGGGTTGTGGGAAAACTTTCTCTTTTAACTAGGTGAAAACCGCAGGAAGCTTTAGAGCCGATTTTGAACAGATATGTGCCAATACGATATTTCCAATAAAGCTATCCTTTGAGGAATCTACCTGCCTCGGAGTTTTTCTTGCTATGGATCTATTCCTTGGAACCCTGACAGATGATGTCATCATGGAAATGACACAAAACCCCACTGTCCCCCTAGTCTATGTTTCAATGAACTTTCCTTTCCTCTGTTTTGGTTTCTCCATTCTTGACTTGGATCCACAGTTAAAACAAGGAAGTCAGGAGAAGGTGCAACTTCCTTGTTCCCACTGATCCTTTCAAAAAACAGCCAGGTATGGTTGGAATGGGGGTGGGGGGAATGAATGAAAAAAGGTAAGGCAAAACTGTTAGCTACTATTGCCCCCTGGAAGTACTTATTTATTCGATTTTTACCCACCTTTATTATGTTAACGGTATCTCAAAGCAGCAAACATATCTAATCTTCCTTCCTTCCTTCCTTCCTTCCTTCCTTCCTTCCTTCCTTCCTTCCTTCCTTCCTTCCTTCCCTCCCCACAACAACAATAATCCTGTGAAGTGGGTTGGGCTGAGAGCAGGGGTGAAATCCACCAGGTTCTAACAGGTTCTGGAGAACCGGTAGCGGAAATTTTGAGTAGTTTGGAGAACTAGCAAATACCACCTCTGGCTGGCCCCAGAGTGGGGTGGGAATGCAGATTTTGCAATATCCTACCCCTGGAGTGGGGAAGGAATGGAGAGTTTGCAGTATCCTTCCCCTGCCACGGCCATCAAGCCATGCCCACAGAACTGGTAGTAAAAAAAAATGAATTCCACCACTGGTGAGAGAGGGTGACTGAACCAGTTACCCATGACTTAGTCATGACTTTCATGACTAAGTTGGACTAGAACATTCCAATCTATCTCCTCCATTACCTTGTTAATATTAACTGTATTCAGAAGTTTATATAACATTGCTTAGGACAGGGTTTAATTTAACATTATAACCACATGTACTGTAAATTGTATTTTGAACTGCTGTGTAAGGGATTATATTTAGCATAAGTTTGCAACAAAACTAGAATATACTTTTGGCTGTAGTTTCTTTCCTGATAACCAGGCAAGGTCAGGGGGCTGGTGAACATTATATTTTGGTTTAAAAGGCTGCAGTGTGTCTTTTGTTGAAGAAGCAATTGAATTTCCAATGTTCATTTCTAATCACTAGAGATCTTCCCAGTCTTATCTCATGCCTCTCTAGTGAAAACCAGTTTCCCACAAGTGATGGGATTAAACTGCTTAACATACCAGATATTTATGAATACATAAAATGGCTTTTTTGTAAGTATTACTTTTTTTTCCTCTTCAGAGAGCTGTAGTAATAGAGAGGGAATACTTTCCCTTCCAATGTGGCTTTTCTTTGTGCTTCTTTGTGTCCCATCAATGGGGACTCTCAAAAGCAATAAATCCCCTCCCAATTGGACCTTCACCACAAACGGAAAAAGAAGCATCTTCTTTCTCATCATGCCCAAAATAATATCCTCTTTATGGTTAGCTACCACTAATAAGTCGTATCTTCCATCCCAGGGGTGAAATCCAGCAGGTTCTGGAAAACCGGTAGCAGAAATTTTGAGTACTTTGGAGAACTGGCAATTATCACCTCTGATTGGCCCCAGAGTGGGGTAGGAATGGGGATTTTGCAGTATCCTTCCCCTGGAGTGAGGTAGGAATAGAGATTATGCAGTATCCTTCCCCTGCCACGCCCATGAAGCCACACCATGCCCACCAAGCCACGCCCTCAGAACCAGTAGTACAAAAAATAGGATTTCACTGATGTTCCATCCCCTTTATTCCTGGTTGAGATTAGAAAATATAATGGGTGTTGCTAAACCTTCAAAAAAGGTGAGGCTTCAGTCATGACATAGTGCCCGTCATCTTGTACTATCACTCTGTAAAAGCCACTAGAAAGCTTGCAATGTTGTTCACTAGTCTTGGGTATAAAAATAGCCTTGTGTTATTCTTTATATTGGTATCATGTAGCTTATTTGTTGGGCCTGCAGGTGTAGAAATGGAAATCTGTAGGTGTGGTAATGGAACTTGGGTATAAGAGATTTACTTTTTGATCAATAGTTATTTATTTCCGAGCTTGGCTAATTTAGCTGAATAATGTTAGGGATAGAGATATCTTAACAATGAAAAATAAAATTTAAAATAGGAAATGAACATAGCCTTTTAAAGGCATTTATTATTATGCATGGGTAATCTACAGTACAATTAGATTCACAGTCTAAGTTTGGTGGAAACTTAATAATTCAAGTCTTAACCAAGGCCCTGAAAAATTGTTGAAATAGCCTATAAGAATATAGGTCATTCCAAGCAGGGTAGTTTGTTGTAAAATTAGGGAGTTCAGAGCTGATACATTCAATATTTCCAGATATTAAGTAATCTTGAGGTGGAGCAGTGGTTAGAGTGCAGTAATGCAGGCTACTCTAGCTGACTGCTAGCTGCAGGTCAGCAGATCGAATCTCACCGGTTCAAGGTTGATTCAGCCTTCCATCCTTCCGAGGTGGGTAAAATGAGGACCCAGATTGTTGGGGGAAATATGCTGACTCTGCAAACCGCTTAGAGAGGGCTGTAAAAGCACTACAAAGCGGTATATAAGTAAGTGCTATTGCTATTGCTAATCTTTTAGATATTGTTCTGGGGACTCCTGTTACAACTTGGTATACCAATGGATTTCTTTTTATTTCTTTATTATTTATTTGTTTGTTTGTTTATTTATTATTTTTATTATTAAAATTAATAAAAGTGTTCAAAGGACAGACAAAAAAATTATGGAACAATTGTCTGGAGTTCATAATTAGGCTTTCATTATTGACTTCTAATATTCTAGTGTAAGTGTCTGCTAAATTAGTTTCTTGGGGCTTGAAATGTACAGTGATATTATGAGTTTCTATCATAAATTGCCACATGGATAGGTAGTGAGCCTTTTGAAATAGTGCTGGCCTGGGCTTGATCAATACTCAATTCTACACTGTGCAATAGGTAACTGTTTCCATAGAAACATTGATGTCACAGAGGTTGAACAGTGGCTGTTACAACAAATCATTTCCTTTGAGCAGTTGTAATTGACCATATGTACAGTTGGATGTCACCTGAGACTATTTACATCAAGCACATAACAGAATGGCATTAGTTATTCCAGGAATAAGAGGGTTAGTGCTTCTTTTTGTGGCCTTATAGATATTTAAAGTGATATTACTATGGCAACGGCAGATACGACAGTCTGAGCAATATTGCAGTCCCAGGATGAAGTAGCATTCATTTGGGGCAGAGAGGGATTACTGTTGGTAATTCCAATAAAAAGTTTTATCTTGCTATCACATAGTGCAAAAAGTTACAGGAAATCATTCCCTGTCCACTTGGGTAGAGGGAAACCTTGGCCAGAACCATAAGCAGCCATTTGAATGCTACCTGATGAAAAGTACTGTAGGGCTATTTTCATATTTTAGCCAGGAAAAGTGTTTAGAAAATACTCTTTGATTTTTAGGAAGCCAAAAGAAGGTAGCACTGCACTCCGATGAGGGGTGAAATGCTCCCGGATCGGACTGGATTGCGTGATCTGGTAGCGATCGTAGCTGGTAGTTCGGCGATCTGGTACCGATGATGGAGCAAAGCTCCACCCACTTGACCGGGTGTCATTACTTCCTGCTTTTAACCAGGAAGTAATGTGTTTTTTACCATATGCACATGAACATGCACGCCGAACCAGTAAGGAAGGTAGTAGATTTCACCCCTGCAGGCCATGATATTCTGAACTACAGATATGTGGTATCTGATCTTTTTTTTGATGCATTTTAAATCTAAAAAATAACAGTAAAGAGATTGCCTTTCTCTTCTTTCATTATAATCCTAGAATTTTAGAGCTGAAATTTATGCTATGGATTCTAATCCCTGGCTCAGTTCGGGGAACCAGAAGAAAGCATCCAGACAGCTGGCTATCTAGCTGTCAGGCCTGACCAACCAAACCCACAATGTGCAGAGTTCAAGCTAACTACTTTATTATGTTCTGCATACAATACAGGAACTTCCCCAGTTTGGCAGTCTATTCCTGGGAACTATTAGATAAGGCCAGTGGTGGGATTCAGCCAGTTCGCACCACTTTGAGAGAACCGGTTTTTAACTTTCTGAGCACTTTGGTGAACTGGTTGTTGGAAGAAATCATTAGGGCAGAGAACCGGTTGTTAAATTATTTGAATCCCACCACTGGATAAGGCGCCAAGGAACTTAGGGAAGGTATTTGGTCCTAGCCCTTTTGTGATTGCCATAGCTTCATGCTTGATCCCACCTCCCTGCCATGCTGAGAGCTTCCCAACACTAGCCTCCACCTGAATGCATTCAATGAATGGGAGTCCACCACCTCTCAGGGTAACTGGTTCCACTGCCCAACAGCTGCTATTTCAGGGGTGAAATCCAGCAGGTTCTGACAGGTTCTAGAGAACCGGTAATGGAAATTTTGAGTAGTTCGGAGAACCGGCAAATACCACTCCTGGCTGGCCCCAGAGGGGGGTGGGAATGGGGATTTTACAGTATCCTTCCCCTGTCATGCCAAGCCACACCCACCAAGTCACACCACATCCACCAAGCCATGCCACAGAACTGGTGGTAAAAAAATGGATTTCACCACTGTGCTATTTGTAAGAATTTCTTCCCTGACCTCCAACATTCAGTCAAAATCAGTGGTGAGTTTCAAATTTTTTTACTACCGGTTCTGTGGGTGTGGCTTGGGCATGGCAGGGGAAGGTTACTGCAAAATCCCCATTTCCTCCCGATCATCTGGGACTTGGGAGGCAGAGAATAGATGGGGGTAGGGCAAGTCAGAATTTTTACTAGTAGGTTCTCCAAACTACTCAAAATTTCCGCTACCGGTTCTCCAGAACTGGTCAGAACCTGCTGAAACCCACCTCTGGTCAGAATCCAGTATTCTGGAATGAGGGAAAACTGGTCTTAACTTCTGGATGATATTCTTTCAGAAATGCAACTCTTCATCTACTATTGAACAGCAAAAATAGGTGTGCCCAGGTGTACCCCTTAAGAGATTCTCTCATCCTTGCCACACTAGAGGCAGTGTCTTAGGACCAGAATCTGGTATCTTTGGGTAAAATGTTGACCTGGTTTGTACATCATCTTAAAGAGTTATTATTTTCTGAATAAACCACAGTTGGATCATTTTGTGCTAACCTTAAACCACAATACATGAACTAGAGTGGCTGGGTTTGTCAAGCTTCTAAGCCACCACTAAGTAAACCACTATAAAGCTTAGAACTAATGAATGCTTTCATATATGCTTCCGTCTATAATTTAGATCATCATAGATGAGGTCAAACGATTCACTTTTTCCTAAATGACTTGTGACTTTTCATTTAAAATATCAATTTAGGACTTTGGGGAAAACCTTCAGAAATGTATGCCTTGTCTATACTTTTTGTAGAGGTGTCTATATATTTCTTTTCATTCTTTTCATTACTCCAACTTGCTGCTCCAGCAGCAAAGTCTTTAAAAATGCATTAATTTCTGAATTGTGCCCCGGCACAAAATGTTACCTTGGTGTTGCAGGCCGATTGTTCATGATTAGAATTGCTGTGCTAGTAATTTGCACTGGAATTTCTTTACCCTATGTGTTCATGTGAGCTCACTGAGGCATGTTATAGAAAGAGCAAGCTGCCTTGAATTAAGCCAAATCAAGGGTTCCTCTAGCTCAGGAGTCCCCAACTCCCGGGCTACACAGTTGAAGGTGAGCGACAGGCGAGCGAGCAAGCAAAATTGAAACCGTCCTCCTTCTGGTCCATGGAAAAATTGTCTTCCATGAAACTGGTTCTTGGTGCCAAAAAGATTGGTGGGGGGGGACTGCTCTAGCTGAGTATTGTTTCAAAATACTGGAGCAGATTTCCAGAATTTTGAACTCAGGTCTTTCCAGGTGCTCCCTAGAGATGGCCCAGGACTTCCTTCAACTGAATGTTGTGTCTGCGCCCCCACCCCCCGAGCCGGGCCTCCTGCCAGAAAGTGACTTGGAAAGTGAGGGGGAAGGGCCGTCAGGACTTACCTCGGGAGCACCGGCTTCCCTGGCTCAGCTCCAGGAGCCACAGGCAGGCCAGGTGGAAGAGATAACAAGGCCTCCGTCCCCTGACTCTTTCCCACCCCCCAGGCCACACCTCCAGACCCAGCTGATGGCAATCAGGCCTGGCTGGACCCTAGATTTCGTAGGCAGAAGAGGCGGGAACAACAGAAGCATGGGTGGGGCAGGCCTAGGAAGTGCTGAGTCATGGAGCCACACCCCACAGGATATAAAGGCAGCTAGAGCTGCTGCGTCTCTTCGTAGCAGGCAAATTAACTGCTGAACTAAGAGCTGAAGTACTGTTTGACTTATCGGCGTTGAGGGAGATAACAGAGCCACTTGGCAGACACTCGCTCTTTTGCTGCCAGGGCTGATAGTGCCAGCTAATTAAGCCATCACTCGGACGGAGGCGAGGGAGGACAGAACACTGAAGCAGATGCACTAACATTGTGTTATGCCATGGTTCCTTCTACATCCCTACCACTTTCACTTCCCAAATCCTCAAAAGTAATCTGATAATATTCCACAATCCTCCACCATTCTGCTAAGTCAGAAATACTGAAAACAGGGGGGCAAAAGCACTTTTCTCTCCTACAAGTTTCTACAGTAGCTGAGTGGTGGTGGTAGTGGAAATCCAGCTTTAAACCCACTCCGTACGACGAGTAACTAGGATAAATTACTTGTACCTTCAGATCAGAGGTGGTATTCAGCAGATTCTGATCAGTTCTGGAGAACTGGTAACGGAAATTTTGAGTAGTTTGAAGAACCGGTAAATACCACCTCTGACTGTCCCCCCTAATCTATTCTCTGCCTCCCAAGTCCCATGTAATGTCCCACTCCTCCTCTGACGGCTGAGTCTGGGAAGTCTGTATCAAGCGTGGCCACGAAGCCTCTGCAGCTTTGCCAAATTCCTGTCAGAGTTCTCAGGGCAGGCAGGAATCCAAGATGTGACTTCAGCAACCAGATGAGACTTTGCCTGACTCAAGGAATGCCAGAAAGCAGTTCCTTTATATAGGCCATGGGGTGTGGCTCCATGACTCAGCACTTATCCAGGCCTGCCCCTCCCTTCCTTTTGCTGACATCACCTCTCCATTCTCCGGAAGCGGGGATCTGTACACTTTTCATCCTCCTGCTCAGCTGCCAGCAATTCTAGCTCGTGGCTGGCTTCGTGCTCACACGCTGTAGGAGGGAGGTTTGTTTGCTCAGTCTGTCCGGGCATGGTGCCAGGGCTGGGGCTGGAGGCATGCCAGGCCATTCTTCTTCACTATCAGTCTCTGGCTCAGATAGCAGGAGATGGGAGGGGCCCGGCTGAGGAGAGGAGGGCGGGCGAGGCACAACATCCCAGCTGATTGTGAGGGAATGGGGATTTTGCAGTATCCTTCCCCTGCCATATCCACCAAGCCATGCCCACCAAGCTACACCCACAGATACATGTGCTTCACATACTTCATAGCATGTGGATTTGTCTATTATTGTTGTTGTTGTTGAAAAATCAACCAAACAATCAGTTTTAATTGTTCCTGAGAGGGCTACATAAAAGACTATTTCTTTATCTAACTTTGAGGCTGCCTGACTCCTGAGTGACTCTGGGAGGCTGATAATTAAAATAGGCCAAACATGTAAGTAACATGATGGCTGGAAGATCAAAATATGAACCATAAATTTGCCAGAACCACAATAAAATGAAACAAAACAGGTTTCTAAGGCCTGGGAAAACAACCAGGTTTTTAATAATGTCCTTAAGTCCAATTTGTAGTGACATAAGAAATTGTCTTATGTCACCAGAGATGTCCCCACACATCTCTGAGGAGCAATTATTGCAGAGGGCAGGGATCGAAAAAGGATAGACAGGTTTCCTGGCTTCTCCAAAATGATATTGTTTAATTGACGGAGCACACTTACCCTGTTGATATATACTGGGACAGAAGAAACAACCATTTCCTCAGGCCCTAGCCCATGAAAGCCTTAAAAGGTGATAATCCATTTGAGATTGGATGGTAACAGTCCAGCATGACTGGGTCCAAAAACGACTTTTTGAGGAGATGTCGCTGCAAACTCATCCAAAGCTGAGGGACCTACTGCCTGATTCAAAGAAGCTGACACCACTAAGTGGACCCAACCACATGTCAGTTGAGTGATTTTCATCATCCAGGAAGAATCTGGATCTAGCAAGCTGGAGAAACTGGAGAACCCTTTTCTATTTCCTTAGGAGTCAAAGAATAAAACTCATTCCCAATAACTGCACAAGACACCAGGCACCTCAACTACACCTTTCCAACCAGAATCCAACTCTGAGAGTTCCTAGCATGGTTACAGTCACGGGTGGGATTATAAAATTTTAGCAACCGGTTCTCTGCCCGGTTGCTGGGTGGGTGTGGCCATGGGGGCATGGTCTATTTGGCCTGCACCATGGTCCGGGGGAGGGGTATTTTTACCCTTCCCAGGTTCCAGAGGCTTTTTTTGAGCCTCCGGGAGGGCGAAAATGGCCTTCCTCGGACTCTGGAAGCCCTCCAGAGGCCGGAAACCGGCCCATTTCTGGACTTCCGGTACTTCTGGTAGGCCCATTTTTCACCCTCCCAGAGCCTCCGCCCGGGCCCTGCACTTACCTCACATCCAAAACGGGCCACGTGGAGACTCCTGGGAGGGGCAGGATTGGGTGGGCGGGGCCAGCCAGTCCTTGCAACTACAGGTTCGCCGAACCAGATGTAAAATTAGCATCTGGTTCACCCGAACCGGTCTGAACTGGCTGAATCCCACCCCTGGTTACAGTCCATAAACTGTAAGAAGGATGGGGCAAGAGTTCCCACAAATGGGGAGACAGCTGGCTTACATAGTTCCCTCTGAGAGCCAAAGTATTTCTGAAAGTAAACTAGCTTGGCAACTATTTCAATGATTCCTTGTCGAGCCAAGTAATGTAAATAGATTGGCTTAGCTGCCAAACAGGGTTGATGTCCTGGGAGCACAGAGATATCACCCTGATCCTGGAACAGAGGAGATACCATATGTGAAGATGCCACATGGGCCTGTCTTTATTTTTCAAGGTTGGAATACAGAAGTGACAGGGTTGGCTCACAATCTTCAAACACATGAGACCACAAGTGTAGTTGGAAGGGAAGAAAATGGTGAACATTAGGAAGAGGCTGAAACAAGAGCAACATCAGAACCAAAGTCTTTTTTGTGTGAAATAGTTCTCCGCTGTCAAAATGGTTCCCTTCCAGCTGTCAAATGAAAATGGAGCCTGGGACTAGCTGCCCTTGAAGTATTGTTACGTTCAGATAACTGTCATTTTTGAAATGAAACATGCAGCCCAACCCATCTGTCACTGCAGATATTCTGTGTCTTCATCGGGGATTAAAAATGTAACCCTTATCGGAAATGTAATTAGGGATGCTTTCAGTGAAAGGGGATGGAATTAAATGCAGACAGAACTGACATTGCTGAGATTATAGGAGGCATATTTCTTCAAGGCTGAGAAAAGTCTCAGTGGTGAAATTAGGGGGAGGGCAGGGAAGGGCGAGGCATAGCTCTTTCTACCACCTGCTTGAAGATGGCTGCAAGTGCAAGTCTGCAAGCAGGCAGGGATAGCCTCACATTAATGAATAATTCTGGATTTTTCAGGCTCTGTAAGGAACATAAATACAAAAAAACCAGAAATAGCAATCCAAATTATAATTACCAGAGAGGGCTAGCTAACTACATTAGCCTTTCATAGCAGAAATAGCCGAGTTTTGGGATTTATTCATTTTAAAAGGTATCATGGCGCAAGTTTTTTTATTCAACCCCGCAGCATGTACACGGCATAAACTGTATTTTACATATACGTAGAGGAAAGACATTGGTAGTTGTACAGATGGTTTGGCTACAGAATAGAATTCTTTTTCATTTTTGAAGATTGCTTTTCAGTCAGACCCATTGAGAATTGTGACGTGGTTATAATTTGAAGGTGGGTTTAATTCCACCGCTATCTGGTGACCAGAAAATAAACAACAAACAAAGATCCTGCTATATCCTAACTAACCGCATATCTGTCTTACAGGTTTAGCTATTTATATGATGCGCTCCTTCTTTCTCTCCCTCCCTCCCTCCCCCCGCCTCTTCTACACACACACACACACACACACACACACACACACACACACACACACACACTTCATTCTTACTCTGCAGTTTTAATTAAGGATACTGTATAATTTTATGCCTTCATCAAACAAAAAGACTATCAAAGTACATAAAAATACTCTTTACTAAATCTGCACTACTATTAATCTTCTCATCGTTCCCATCATCCATCTCTTCCACTTATGATTGTATGACTGTAACTTTGTTGCTTGTATCCTTATGATTTATATTGATATTGATTGTTTCCTGATTGCTTATTTGTACCCTATGACTATCATTAAGCGTTGTTGTATCTTATGATTCTTGATGAACGTATCTTTTCTTTTATGTACACTGAGAGCTTATGCACCAAGACAAATTCCTTATGTGTCCAATCACACTTGGCCAATAATTCCATTCCTAAGAGGACCATAAGGGGCGCGCATAAGAGCACAAACGTGCCTACCGTTCCTGTCCTATTGTTTTTCTTTTTCTCCTTCATTCATATATATATATATATATATATATTTGTTTTCTGAGGTTTTCACGGGTGTTTGTATATAAGTCTTTGGTTGTTCGGGTTTTCTCCCGTGTAAAATTGGAAGTGTCTTGGCGACGTTTCGACGAAGTCTCATTCGTCATCTTCAGGCTTCAGCTTCGTGCTTCTGGGAGCAATGTGTGATCGCAGCTGTTTCTTCCTTTTAACTGCTAGTGGGGGTTTGAACTGATTGGGTGGGAGCTTGGCTGTGCTCTGATTGGATGGGGGGTTTTCTGTGCTCTGATTGGCTGGGGGTGTGTCCTGTGTTGGTGGGGGCTTGGTTGTGCTCAGTCTAGTCTGTGCTGCAGGGGGATTTGAGCTGGTGAGCTGTATAGCTGTTGTTTGGCTTTGTGGTCGTGCTACATCTTCATAGTGGGTGTCAGTCTGCTGCATGAATGGATTGGAGGGGTTTGAAATGGCTAATGTTGCAGCTGCGGTCTGGCTTCTGGTCCTTGGTCGTGCTTCATGATCAGTGTGGGTTTGGGTCTGCTTTCTGGGTGGATGTGCGGTGGTGACATCCTGTGTGGACCTTGTGAGTGTGGGTCTGGTGTCATTCCTCATGTTAGGGACTCGTTTGTCAATAAGGGCGGGTTTCCAAATGGCTGGTAGGTGGGAGGTGTCATCCTCCTCCCATATATAAAAGGCACCACAGACAGAATCAGCAAGATCCTCCACAAACACAACATCAAGACAGCATTCTGCACAAACAGAAAAATATCCACCATCCTAAGAAACCCCAAAGACAAAATTGAGTTAGAAAATCAAGGAGTATATGAAATCCCATGCACCGCCTGCCCCACCACATACATTGGACAAACCAACAGAAGAATAAGTGCACGCATTGAAGAACACAAGAACTCATTCAAAAAAGAGGAACCAACTTCTTCCCTGGTCCAACACTTTAAAGTCACAGGACATGATATTGACTTTAAAAAGACCAGAACTATCGCCAAAACTGAACACTTTAACAACAGAATAATCAGAGAAGCCATTGAGATAGAAAAACGCCCACACAGCATGAACAAACAAGATGACACCTCCTGCCTACCAGCCATTTGGAAACCCGCCCTTATTGACAAACGAGTCCCTAACACGAGGAATGACACCAGACCCACACTCACAAGGTCCACACAGGATGTCACCACCGCACATCCACCCAGAAAGCAGACCCAAACCCACACTGATCATGAAGCACGACCAAGGACCAGAAGCCAGACCGCAGCTGCAACATTAGCCATTTCAAACCCCTCCAATCCATTCATGCAGCAGACTGACACCCACTATGAAGATGTAGCACGACCACAAAGCCAAACAACAGCTATACAGCTCACCAGCTCAAATCCCCCTGCAGCACAGACTAGACTGAGCACAACCAAGCCCCCACCAACACAGGACACACCCCCAGCCAATCAGAGCACAGAAAAAACCCCATCCAATCAGAGCACAGCCAAGCTCCCACCCAATCAGTTCAAACCCCCACTAGCAGTTAAAAGGAAGAAACAGCTGCGATCACACATTGCTCCCAGAAGCACGAAGCTGAAGCCTGAAGATGACGAATGAGACTTCGTCGAAACGTCGCCAAGACACTTCCAATTTTACACGGGAGAAAACCCGAACAACCAAAGACATATATATATATATATATATATATATATATATATTCCTAATATTTACTCTTACATATGTTTATACACTATATAATCTTTTCTAACGCCTTTGGTGTTGAGTCATGCCGGCCACATGACCACGGAGATGTCTTCGGACAGCGCTGGCTCTTCGGCTTTGAAACGGAGATGAGCCCTGCCCCCTAGAGTTGGCAACGACTAGCATGTATGTGCGAGGGGAACCTTTACCTTTACCTAATTTTTTCTATATTTATTTATTTATTTATTTATTTATTTATTTATTTATTTATTCGTACTTTTATACCGCCCTATCTCCCTAGGGACTCAGGGCGGTGTACAGCCATATAAAAACACATAAATATACAAAGTAAAACATTCATCTAAAAAACTTATTATATAGGCCAAAATTTAAAATAGACATATAAACAATAAAACCCAATTTAAAACCAAATCCAAAATTTAGACATTTAAAATTTTAAAATTTAAAAAAAAATTCTAGTCCAGTCCTGCGCAAATAAATAGATGTGTCTTGAGCTCGCGGCGGAAGGTCCGAAGGTCAGAAAGTTGACGAAGTCCTGGGGGAAGCTCGTTCCAGAGGGTGGGAGCCCCCACAGAAAAGGCCCTTCCCCTGGGCGTCGCCAGTCGGCACTGTCTGGCCGACGGCACCCTGAGGAGTCCCTCCCTGTGAGAGCGCATGATACTTATATATATTGTTGTGACAAAATAAATAAATAAAAAAAATTCTATTCTATTCTACTTATTAAAGAAACATAGCTATTAACAATTTAATATGCAGCTCATGCTTTAAATGGATTTATGTTTGGTGGGCAGTTTTTCTTTCTTCTCGAAGCAGGAATTTGGGGTATCTTTCATTATTCACTCACTCCACTTTTGTAGAAGTCTCTAGGTTTTCTTTGCCTTGACTGGAGGAATCATCTCAATGGTCCTTTTGCCTATAAAGGAGAAAGGCTGACTTTAGAAAGACTTTGAATCATAGATCTCTCTTCTGAGTTACTGAGAAAAAAAGAAGAAGCAAGGACCCCCCCACACACACAACTCATTTGTCCTTTGTTTCAGTGAGGTTATTATATATGTAGCACACTTGCCGATATTAGTATAAAATAATTCGCAGATAATCATTTTCAATTTTATCCTGATTAATACAAGGGCAGTTTAATTATTCATCAATATCGCAGGAATGTTTTAGAAACCCTAGGAGTTCTTCACTCTGGTCAATAATTCCAAGTCTTTTCTCTTTTTCTTTGAAGCAAGAAATAGCAAAGCGGCTTCTTTGACTGAGCCAGCAATTGGATCAAGATGCTTATATAATTGCCTGGTTGAGACAATTATGGAACGGGGTGCCTTTCTTGTGCTAAGTTGCTCCAAGCATCAAGAAAAAGAAGAAATAATAGAGAACCAGCTCCAGAAATGTAAAATGAGAAATGAATCAAAAGTAACCAGTGTTTCTTAAGAAGAGACTTCTTAAATCCTGAATAACATGGTGATTTTTTTTGTAGTTATGGCATTCTTGAAAGGATAGGAGGGGAATATGTTTGATCCATTGTGTCAGCTTTGGAAGCCATACTAGGCCGAAGGCTTCCATGCGCTGCCACAATTCTCCTCTGTGGGAAAGGAGGGGAGGAAGGTGGTAGTGCAGGGGATGATTAGACATAACAACATTTTTCTGCCGGTCAAGGTTAGGCTGAGTTCGCATCTGGAGAAGGAGTGGCTGGAGTGATGCTTTGACATGGGACAGTTGAGGATTGGAGCATGTGACCGGCAGAAGAGTCATGATGTTGGATAACCATCTGTCTGAGATGTTGTAGGGTTTCCTGCCTGGGCAGAGGGTTGGACTAGAAGGCCTCCAAGGTCCCTTCCAACTCTGTTGTTGTTGTTATTATTATTATTATGAGGGTGAAGATTTTGGGGTTTGTATTACTGAGGGACGAACCGGAATCCCCAGTTTTGGTTTTCATCCAACTGTGCCAGTTTACCTATGCTAGTAAAAGAGCTTTGAAAGATGTTGGTTTCGGAGTCTTTTCTGCAGGAGGGGTTTTCTGGAACGCTGACACATTGCTTACAACATTTAGATGCCACTTTAGGGTGTAAGTTACAGGTTGGATATTAGGTTCTGTTTAGACATCATCTGGTCCTTATCATTTGGGCTCTTTAGAATCTCTTTAGAGTAGGATTACTATACTGAACCATGGTGGCACAGTGCAATACTGCAGCAAAAAAATACAGAAATCTCTTTTAACTCTTTGGTGCTATTTAGTGATGGTCCAGATTTTTGCAGTCCAGATTTGGTAGGTCTGCCTTAGAATCATCTAAAATAGTTGCTGTATAATTAGAACCTATTTTAAGGATGACTTTTACAACTTTCCTAACATTTGAGAAATGGTGGTAAGTGGGAAACGGCATTCTAGGCATATGATTGCTAGGTTAGTCTATATGAATTTTCCGTCGTGCCCCAAGCAAAAATAAACAACCATATTTGATATTTGAGAGTACGTCAGGAGCGCTTTTATAAAATTATCTACTATGGGGTGAGGCTAGTCTATCCACAAAATGCTTGTAATAGGGGATATATTGAATCACAAAAAATACATTTCCTTTCTTGCTCTCTTCTGTGCCTCAACATACTTTTTATCAACTCCAGCTCAGTTTGTCATTTTTGGTTAAGACTAGAAGTGAACTTCCAAACAAAGCATTGAGTTACAACCACCTATCATTTCTGGCTTTCTGTTGGGTCAAAAACATGTTTGCAAATAAACACAATATTAGATGATGGCATTTTGCTTTACAGCCTTAATGCCTACAGCATTTCTCATTGCCTTGTGTCAGCCCTTTAAAGTAGACCAGACTAGGATGGCAGAGTTATGAATGCTAATACTACTTTGTTATTATAAGTAACAGAATCTTGCAAATCTGAATGTGCTCTTCCTCCCTCTCCTTCCCATTTATCTTCTGGACAACATGGGAGGGTCATGTCTGAGATATTTTCTCAAATTACATCTCTGCGCTGGGCTCAGATTTCTTTTATTTGACCTTTGCCTTGATTGTGTCTCTTCCTCCTGTTTCCCAGGGCTATTCTTACTGCCCATTACAGCCAATGAATATCCTATTTTCCTGCACAACAACATCATATTGTTGTCATAGGGAAGTAATGCCAATGTTATTTGGTGCTACTTGGTACAGTGGTAACAACAATCCAGATTAGGGTATTCTGGAATGATTAAATTCTTTGAAACAGAGAAAGTGGTCAGATAGATGGTATCGAATTTAGAGAGATGGGTCCATTGCAATTTTTCCTATGCTGGGCAATTTCCAGATGTGTAAATTTCAAACTCCCAGAATTCTCAACAAAGACCATGACAGCTGGGGGATTCTGGAAGTTGATCCTCCCATCATGAGGAGTTAAGGAAACACTCATCTATAGAGAGATCAGAAATAGTCAATATATTCAAAGTTTTCAGATCAGGTATTGTGTAGTTTTCCATGGACAAGATTAAAATTAAGGAAAGAACTTTGAGCACTATTGTCCCTCTAAGAATAGGCATTCTTTCCCTTCATGGAATATTACTGTGAACTCCAGATTGTATGTTTATTAGATTTTATGATTTACATATTCCAAATCTCTATAAGATCTTTCTAATAAGATTTACTCTAATGCCAATATCTCTGGTGATTAATTTCCTGGATATGTTCACATGGGAGTTCAAAGGTGAGGCAGATGATGAAATAACACATATATTAAGAACTGGCTTGATTTGGGAGAACTAGAAATTTTATAGTCAGCAGTGCTTTCAAACAATGAATAACATCCAAGACTGATAAAGAAATTGTGAAAATTGCATTGTTGTGAAAAAAAAAGCACATTATTATAAAAATTGGTTTTCATATCTGCTTTATTAACAGTGTTCAAAAAGATGAAAATATATAGAAAATTAAATACAAGTCTATTAGGATTCAGTTCTGCCTGGCTTCATCTTTATTCATCTAGCATTGCTTTGTTTTATTGAAATAATATTCTTTTCAGCCACTCTCTCCAAAGTCAAAGTAAGTTCATATGAACAGAAAACTTCCATTAAAATAATATTATTTTCTAGAGAGTTTCTCAACTCTCTCCCTGTTCAAAATGGGAGAAGGTTCTAAATTTTCTACAATTGGTGTGCTTGATCATACATTCTGCATCTTAGATGCCTTCCAAATGCACATTCACAGCTCCTGGATTTTAGAAAATTGCTTGGATAAATAGTTTCAATATCTTTACGTGGGCTCCTCTTCTGGTTCTGCGATGGAATAACCCAATGATGGGTTTTGTTTGTGTCCCACCTTTGGGATGGGGCTCATAAAAAAACCCAAAACCAAACCAAAACAAACCAAAACAAAACAAAACTGTATCAAGTAAATGCAGAAAGCTGGGCAGAACTTGAAGTGAAAATTAAGTGGAATTTTAGTGCACATTTAGTATTTGGCTTATTGAGCCGAGAAAAGCCATATTAAAAATGATGGATTAGATCTAAACCTAATCATGCTAGAAGCAAAATTTGTGAAATGAATGGTTTGTAAGTTAATCATGACTCCCTTGTTCCATCAATTTTAATGTGTTTATTCTATGCATGACTAGGAGTAGATGCAATTATTACCTTTAGCATAGGTTTTTTTTTGCTAAATAGTCAATGCAATGTTACAAATACTGTAATAGATTAGATCCAGGTTTAGGGTTTATCTGCACTGCCTGCTGTCCCATAACCAAAATGGACCAGTTGCATTTTTCTGGATGGCAGAAATGGGCAATATCACCCAGCACTCACTTCCCACCCACCATTAAATGACCTCAAGGCACTGTTTTCCTGTTTCTGTTGCCTTCACCTCAGCTCTTAATTTTGCCTGCAGCATATTACATTTTTAAAACCAACTTCTGAAATTTGATTGGCTTCTTTGCAAGGGCAGGAAAGCCTCTTTAACTATATCAGTGCTTGCCATGTTGTGCAATGACGTTTAGAGTTACTTTTAACAATAAACCTGCAATAACACCTTAGCTAAAATACAAGTAGTTGGGTGGTTTAAAATGCAGAATAACCTTTAAAAAATATTCTATTGTTCTTCCCTGGGCTATTTAGTTTCTACTGGGTTTTAAAAATAATTCTGGTGGTGCATTATTTCATCACTCATCCAGTCACTTGAAAGAAAAGTGACTTGAGACATGTTTAAAAGATATACTGCTGGATATATTAAACAAACAAAAAAATAGAAAAGTACGTCTTTCAAAGAAAGAAAAAAACTAATGAAGAAAACTACAATGTTTTTCCTGAGTATCAAGCCAGCAAGGCTAGACACGTAACAATGATACCCTTAACAATTGTTCTAGGAGATATTAGAAAGCAAGAATAAGAAAGGAAATTTTATTTCAAAGCTTTCAACTTTGTTTACAGAAGTATGTAAACTTTGTGTGTGTGTGTGTGTGTGTGTGTGTATACACATACATAACTGCCCAAAGAGCTGCTGATCCAGTTCTACAGAGGAATTACTGAGTCTGTCATTTGCACCTCTATAACTGTCTGGTTTGGTTCTGCAACCCAACATGACAGACTCAGACTTCAGAAGATAATTAGAACTGCAGAAAAAACAATTATTACCAACCTGCCTTCTATTGAGGACCTGTACACTGCACGAGTCAAAAAGGGGTGTATGAAAATATTTACAGACCCTTCCCATCCTGGACATAAACTGTTTCAACTTCTACCCTCAAAACAACGCTATAGAGCACTGCACACCAGGACAACTAGACACAAGAACAGTTTTTCCCCGAAGGCCATCACTCTGCTAAACAAATAATTCCCTCAACACTGTCAAACTATTTACTAAGTCTGCACTACTATTAATCTTCTCATCGTTCCCACCACCCATCTCCTTCCACTTATGACTGTATGACTGTAACTTTGTTGCTTGTATCCTTGCGATTTATATTGATATTGCTTCCTGATTGCTTATTTGTACCCTATGACTATCATTAAGTGTTGTACCTTATGATTCTTGATGAACTTATCTTTTCTTTTATGTACACTGAGAGCATATGCACCAAGACAAATTCCTTGTGTGTCCAATCACACTTGGCCAATAATTTTTTTAATTCTATTCTATAAAACATATTCTGTGCCTGTGTGTGTCTGTGTCTGTGAAAGAAAGGCGGGGAGGGAAGGGAGGGGATTGACCATGACTTTCCTGCAGCAGAATAATACGAATCCAGGGAAATGTCCAACTGGAAAACAAAATAGCCTGTTGTTCAGGATGAGCACCTAGTACAGTACCTTGCTGTCAAAGTATCTCAGTTCAGAAATGATTTTCTTAAGCTGGTTGAGAATCAAACTGTCATATGAATGAATACGAGCACAATATGCTCTTTTAAGTCATACATAGAGTAAACCCATTGAAATGAGCCATGGTGGCGCAGTGGTTAGAATGCAGTATTGCTGGCTAATTCTGCCAACTGCCAGCAGTTGGATTCTCACCAGCTCAAAGTTGACTCAGCCTTCCATCTTTCTGAGGGTTGGTAAAATGAGGACCCAGCTTGTTGGAGGCAATAGGCTGACTCTGTAAACCGCTTAGAGAGGGCTATAAAGCACTGTGAAGCGGTATATAAATCTAAGTGCTATTACTATTGAAATGAGTGATACTTAAATAATCATGCCATATTGTTTTGTCTTACTAATTCAAATGGGTCTACTCTAAGATTTGAATCTAAACCAAGATTGTTTTGTGTTCCATTATAAATGCATCAAATGGCAGGAAAATCAGATTCAAATTTCATCCCATCTTCTGTCCTTTCCTGAGAGGGGAGAAAGGAAAGAAAAGAGAATGCTGCCAAGCAAAAAGCATGATCAGGATTGAGCCAAATGAGTTAATGTGGCATGAAAAACTAACCCTTCACAATTTATGTGTCAATATGGTCCATGTGCATTCTCACCCAGATTTTATAAATAAGTCTTGTTTTTATATTGCTGGTACCTCCGCCATCTGTCACATTCCAAGAAATTCAAGCCTGCAGAGTAGCAAAGCAGCCACGTTCATAAATCTGCCACATTACAACCAAGATGCTTGAAATGCCTGGATGTAGTGGCTCAGTGCCTAGTCCATTCAGCAGCATATATGAATACCTTTTATCTTCCGGTCTTTTGATCAGTTTCAGTGGTTTCTTTCTTCCTGCCTCTTTATCTTTTGTTATTTGATTACTATTATGATGATCAGGCAGGCAGGTAGGCAGACAGACAGACAGACAGATAGATACCAATAAAGGAGAATATTTGTAACTCAGGGTTGAAATGAGGGGTCCTTGGTACTCTCCGAGCTTGTTTGCAAGAAAACAAGCAAGCTCAGAGAGCATCAAGGATCCCTTAGAGCAGGGGTCTCCAACCTTGGCAACTTTAAGCCTGGTGGACTTCAACTCCCAGAATCCCCCAGCCAGCAAAGGTTGGAGACCCCTGCCTTAGAGGGAGGGGAGGAGAGAGAGAGAGAGAGAGAGGCAGGCAGGCAGGCAGGCAGGCAGGCAGGCAGACAGACAGACAGATAATGAGTTATGGTTGATGAAAAGGAATAGATGAAGAGGAATAAAATAACTTCACAGTATTCTACAAGATCTGCATCTGTTTGCTATCATTTTTCTCATTATTAAAGCTAAATTGTTTCATGCACAAAAATGGAAACTTATATTCATTGCAGAGCGTTTTTTCTTCCTCTCATCACCCTCCTTTTTTGGGTGGAGAAAGAAAGAGCAAATTAGGTCTGTACGTGTTAGTAGGGGGTTGCCAGTTCCCCCTTTCACTTTCCATTGAAAACTCATTAAATTTGTCCCTAGTCAGCTAATCCAAAGCAAAACACCTGTTTGCCAGATACATACAGCTGGACTGTGTCCATATCATCTGTCCCATTTGCAAAACACAGACTATATTTAGGAACCATGTTTAGGAACAACTAAAATGGTTGTTTTCTACATACTCGGGGAGAATTATGCAGCATCCAGATGTTACAATCCAAAATATTTGCATTTAAATTCTACCATATGATAACTAAATGGGTTTCTGGGCATACATTAAATGGCAGGTGGAAGATCATAAAGAAGATGGGACATGTTAAGTTCGGGAAGTAACGAGGCTGGAGACCAGGGTAGTGACAACAGCTCTTTAATGTAGGGTGAACCCAGCAACCTGGCTGGGGAAAAACCTCTCCTTATATACTGTTTAACCGGCGGCTTCAACCAATCAGCAACGTGCTTGTTTCCTGCCAAAATATTTAAAGATACATAACACTCCTCCCCTCCCAGAAAACACTTTGCCTCTATTTACATATTATTTACATGTTATTTTTCGACGTAGTCACGCAAATAACCTGGGCATCTCCTGATTCTTTCGGACCTGCGTGGTTCAGTCCTTGGGAGTGGGTTGAGCTGGTCGGAGGGGCTGTTTGCTCCTCCCAGCTCTTTCTCTAGGCCATCCGGCCCTGGATTACTTGCAGACTCTTTTTCTAGGCCATCCGGCCTTGGATTACTTTCAGAGTTTTCCCTGCTGTTTCCATCGGGAACCTGATGGCGTCGCTGGACCTCCGGGAACTCAGCTAAGTCTTGCGCCTCCCCCGGGTTATGGTCAGCTGTGGGTTCAAATAATGAGTTGTCATGATCTGTCTCATTTAGCTCGGGTTGTTCGGCTATTCGCTTCAGGCAGGCAGGCAGGCAGGCAGGCAGGCAGGCAGGCAGGCAGGCAGGCAGGCAGGCAGGCAGGCAGGCAGGCAGGCAGGCAGGCAGGCAGGCAGGCAGGCAGGCAGGCAGGCAGGCAGGCAGGCAGGCAGGCAGGCAGGCAGGCAGGCAGGCAGGCAGGCAGGCAGGCAGGCAGGCAGGCAGGCAGGCAGGCAGGCAGGCAGGCAGGCAGGCAGGCAGGCAGGCAGGCAGGCAGGCAGGCAGGCAGGCAGGCAGGCAGGCAGGCAGGCAGGCAGGCAGGCAGGCAGGCAGGCAGGCAGGCAGGCAGGCAGGCAGGCAGGCAGGCAGGCAGGCAGGCAGGCAGGCAGGCAGGCAGGCAGGCAGGCAGGCAGGCAGGCAGGCAGGCAGGCAGGCAGGCAGGCAGGCAGGCAGGCAGGCAGGCAGGCAGGCAGGCAGGCAGGCAGGCAGGCAGGCAGGCAGGCAGGCAGGCAGGCAGGCAGGCAGGCAGGCAGGCAGGCAGGCAGGCAGGCAGGCAGGCAGGCAGGCAGGCAGGCAGGCAGGCAGGCAGGAAGGCAGGCAGGCAAGCAGGAAGGAAGGAAAGTAGGAAGGCAGGCAAGCAGGAAGGCAGGCAAGCAGGCAGGCAGGCAGGCAGGCAGGCAGGAAGGCAGGCAGGAAGGCAGACAAGCAGGCAGGCAGGAAGGCAGGCAGGCAGGAAGGCAGTCAGGAAGGAAGGAAGGAAGGAAGGCAAGCAGGAAGGCAGGAAGGCAGGCAGGCAGGCAGGCAGGCAGGAAGGCAGGCAGGAAGGCAGGAAGGCAGGCAGGAAGGCAAGCAGGAAGGCAGGCAGGTAGGAAGGCAGGCAGGAAGGCAGGCAAGCAGGAAGGCAGGCAGGTAGGAAGGCAGGCAGGAAGGCAGGCAGGAAGGCAGGCAAGCAGGAAGGCAGGAAGGCAGGAAGGCAGGCAGGCAGGCAGGCAGGCAGGCAGGAAGGCAGGCAAGCAGGCAGGCAGGCAGGCAGGCAGGCAGACAGGCAGGCAGGAAGGCAGGCAGGCAGGCAGGCAGGCAGGCAGGCAGGCAGGCAGGCAGACAGACAGACAGACAGACAGACAGACAGACAGATAGATAGATAGACAGACAGACAGACAGATAATGAGTTATGGTTGATGAAAAGGAATAGATGAAGAGGAATAAAATAACTTCACAGTATTCTACAAGATCTGCATCTGTTTGCTATCATTTTTCTCATTATTAAAGCTAAATTGTTTCATGCACAAAATGGAAACTTATATTCATTGCAGAGCGTTTTTCTTCCTCTCATCACCCTCCTTTTTGGGTGGAGAAAGAAAGAGCAAATTAGGTCTGTACGTGTTAGTAGGGGGTTGCCAGTTCCCCTTGTAACCCTCTGGTGTGTAATGGGATTCAAACGGTCAAGTGGGCACCGGAGCTTCCGTCCCATCAATAATTCGCTGGGCTTCTGCCTGTAGCAGTGCTGGGGTTCTATGCTGAATGGCCAGAAAGAAATCTATCTTTGTTTGCCAGTCGCCTGGCTTGAGTCTGACAATGCCTCCTTAGCGCCCGGACGGAACGCCTGCAAGGCCATTCGACGCAGGGTGGAAAGGCGCAGAGAGGGCATGTCGGATGCCCTCCTCTGCCAAGTATTCCTCAAACTGGGCTGCCGTGAATTGCGGGCGTTGTCGGATACTAGCGTGTCAGGCAACCCGTGGGTTGTGAATAGGTGAGGGCTGCGATTACTGCCTCGGCTGTCATGGATTTCATGAGAATGATCTCCAACCATTTAGAGAACGGTCGACAACCACTAGGAAGGTTTGGCCGTGGAAAGGGCCAGCAAAATCAATGTGGATTCTTGACCAGGGTCCTTGGGGTTTTTCCCATTCCCTGACTGGGGCCGTTGGGGGTAGAGGTCTGGACTCTTGGCAAGCCTGGCATTTCCTACCCTCTCTGCAATTTCTGAGTCCATGAGTGGCCACCAAACATAGCTTCTGGCAAGCCCTTTCATCCTTACGATCCCTGGGTGACCCTCGTGGAGGAGGTCTAATACCTTGTCCCTCAATTTCTCCGGAATCACCACTCGATCGCCCCATAGCAGGCACCCCCCTTGAGCCGAGAGTTCCCACGTTTTTACAAATTCCTTAACGCTCGCCCGGCGCAGCGGCCACCCTCTTGTACCCAACCGAGTACAGTCCTCAAAGTAATGTCCCGGTATGATGCCCGAGCCACTTCCTTAGATGTGACTGGGCCAGAGTCCAAAGAGTCAATTAGCAGGATGGGCGTCCCCGGAGTGGGGTCTTCGATCGCCCCTGGTAGTGGGCATCTGTTTAAAGCGTCCGCATGCCCCACTTCTTTTCCGGTCGATGCTGCAGCTTGTAGGAATAAGCGGCTAAGAAGATAGTCCATCGGGTCAATCGTGGCGAAAGTGCCACAGGCGTTGTGATCGCCAGCCAGTATCCCTAACAGCGGTCTATGGTCAGTAACAATTTCAAAGTCTCTCCCGAAAACGTATTCGTGAAACTTTTTTACCCCTGACACAATTGCTAGCGCTTCCTTATCCAGCTGGCTATAATTCCTCTCTGAGGAGGACATCGTTCTGGAGTAAAGGCTATAGGGGCTTCTGTGCCGTTTGGAAGTCTGTGGCTGAGCACAGCCCCACCCGTAAGGAGGCATTAAACCAGTATTAATGGCAATGAGCTATGATACTGGATGAGCAGGCTATCGCTGGAGAGTAGGTTTTTTACTGCTTCGAAAGCCCTAGCTTCCGACTTTCCCAAGACCAAACAGTATTCTTTCCCAGAAGTTTATGCAGCGGCTCAGCAATGGTCGCTTTGTTTTTTTAAAAAAACCGCGTAAAAATTCACTAGCCCCAGGAATGCCTGTAGCTCTGTTTTGTTTTTGGGCGCTGGAGCCTTTCTGATTGCCTTGACCTTGCTCTCAGTGGGGTGAATTCCTTTCTTGTCTATTCGGTAGCCCAAGAACTCGACAGATTCTACCCCTATCTGGCATTTGTTCACTTTAACCTTTAGTCCGCTGACCGAAAATGCCCAGAACTTTTCTTAAACGCCCCCAATTCCTCTAAATTTTGGCTGATATCAATACATCATCAAGTAGGGACTACCCTGGGAGCCCTTGCAGAAGTCGTTCCATTAAATTTTGAACAGCCCGGTGCCACACTCACCCCAAATTGTAATCGGGTACACTTGAAGGCCCCCTGTGAGTTACAATTGTTTGGGCTTCGGCTGTGTTGGCGTCTCACGGGCAGTTGTTGATAGGCTTGAGCCAAGTCTAACTTTGCAAAGACTTGCCCTTGCCCCAATGAGTGCAGCAAGTGTTGCACCACGGGAACCGGGTAAGCGCTTTTCTGTAAGGCTTTGTTTAATGTCGCCTTGTAGTCAGCGCAGATTCTAACTGACCCATCTGGTTTGACTGGGGTGACGATTGGTGTCTCCCACTTTGCGTGATCGACTGGCACCAGAATCCCCTGATTTATGAGCTTATCTAGCTCCTTGTCAATCTTAGGTTTCAGGGCAAAAGGGACTCTCCTTGCCTTTAACCTAATGGGGGCTACCTGGGGGTCTAAGTTGAAGGAAATAGGGGTCCCCTTGTACTTGCCCAGGCAGTCCTTGAAGACATCTTCGAACTCGTTCATGAGTGTGTCTTTTAGGTTACAGTCACTTCTGTAGATGCCAGTCACTCCCATGCCCAGTGCACGAAACCAGTCTAGTCCCAACAAACTAGGCAGGGTCCCTTCGACGATCGTGATGGGCAGGGTCTTCTTGTGTGGTCCGTACTTGACTCGGACAGACGTGGTCCTCGAACAGGGATGCGATTCCTTGGTAGTCGTGGACTCGTAGCCGTTGTGTTTGCAGGTGGCGCTGACCGATGGCAACGCCCGCCAAAGTGTCCCAGGACATGATGGTGATCGCTGACCCGTGTCCACTTCTAGTCGGCACGGCACTCCTTCTATTTTGGGCTTGGTGAAGATTTTCTTCTCCACTCGGGTTGAGGCGCGCCTATGATCACCGTCGCTTGATTTTGAATCCGCGCTTTTTGTTTGAGCCAATCACGGGTCGCCTTGCCGATCCCGCTCTGATTGGCCGATTTGAATTTTCGGCGGAAGGTTGGGGCTCGACAGACTTGAGCTAGGTGCCCTTCTTCTCGCACCGCCGACATGTAGTGTCCTTGAACTTGCAGTGTTGACGCTGGTGTTGACATCATCTGGTCCTTATCATTTGGGCTCTTTAGAATCTCTTTAGAGTAGGATTACTATACTGAACCATGGTGGCACAGTGCAATACTGCAGCAAAAATACAGAAATCTCTTTAACTCTTTGGTGCTATTTAGTGATGGTCCAGATTTTGCAGTCCAGATTTGGTAGGTCTGCCTTAGAATCATCTAAAATAGTTGCTGTATAATTAGAACCTATTTTAAGGATGACTTTTACAACTTTCCTAACATTTGAGAAATGGTGGTAAGTGGGAAACGGCATTCTAGGCATATGATTGCTAGGTTAGTCTATATGAATCTTCCGTGTGCCCCAAGCAAAATAAACAACCATATTTGATATTTGAGAGTACGTCAGAGCGCTTTTATAAAATTATCTACTATGGGGTGAGGCTAGTCTATCCACAAAATGCTTGTAATAGGGATATATTGAATCACAAAAAATACATTTCCTTTCTTGCTCTCTTCTGTGCCTCAACATACTTTTTATCAACTCCAGCTCAGTTTGTCATTTTTGGTTAAGACTAGAAGTGAACTTCCAAACAAAGCATTGAGTTACAACCACCTATCATTTCTGGCTTTCTGTTGGGTCAAAAACATGTTTGCAAATAAACACAATATTAGATGATGGCATTTTGCTTTACAGCCTTAATGCCTACAGCATTTCTCATTGCCTTGTGTCAGCCCTTTAAAGTAGACCAGACTAGGATGGCAGAGTTATGAATGCTAATACTACTTTGTTATTATAAGTAACAGAATCTTGCAAATCTGAATGTGCTCTTCCTCCTGTTTCCCAGGGCTATCCTTACTGCCCATTACAGCCAATGAATATCCTATTTTCCTGCACAACAACATCATATTGTTGTCATAGGGAAGTAATGCCAATGTTATTTGGTGCTACTTGGTACAGTGGTAACAACAATCCAGATTAGGGTATTCTGGAATGATTAAATTCTTTGAAACAGAGAAAGTGGTCAGATAGATGGTATCGAATTTAGAGAGATGGGTCCATTGCAATTTTTCCTATGCTGGGCAATTTCCAGATGTGTAAATTTCAAACTCCCAGAATTCTCAACAAAGACCATGACAGCTGGGGGATTCTGGAAGTTGATCCTCCCATCATGAGGAGTTAAGGAAACACTCATCTATAGAGAGATCAGAAATAGTCAATATATTCAAAGTTTTCAGATCAGGTATTGTGTAGTTTTCCATGGACAAGATTAAAATTAAGGAAAGAACTTTGAGCACTATTGTCCCTCTAAGAATAGGCATTCTTTCCCTTCATGGAATATTACTGTGAACTCCAGATTGTATGTTTATTAGATTTTATGATTTACATATTATTTACATGTTATTTGTCGACGTAGTCACGCAAATAACCTGGGCATCTCCTGATTCTTTCGGACCTGCGCGGTTCAGTCCTTGGGAGTGGGTTGAGCTGGTCGGAGGGGCTGTTTGCTCCTCCCAGCTCTTTCTCTAGGCCATCCGGCCCTGGATTACTTGCAGACTCTTTTTCTAGGCCATCCGGCCTTGGATTACTTGCAGACTCTTTTTCTAGGCCATCCGGCCCTGGATTACTTGCAGAGTTTGCCACGATACCGATTGTACCGGCGTTGGCTCTGCCAGGGCTTCCGCGATGTCGATGACCTCGGACCGCAGTGGCTCAAGAAGTATGCCCTTTGCGGTTGTCTGGAACTCCTTGCAGTTCGTTTGCTTCTAGAAAGCTTTCAAACGGGTCATGTCGTTGCCCATTTCTCTCTAGCTGGGTCAAGCGGGCGGGCGGTGTAACTGGCCATCTCCGCGTTTCTGCCCTGTGTTTGCTGGGTTCGGTTCTTCCGTGCTTCAGCTCGGTTCTGGTTCTCCTTAGCCTCGAGATCCCACCTTCGTCGCCAGTGTTAAGTTCGGGAAGTAACGAGGCTGGAGACCAGGGTAGTGACAACAGCTCTTTAATATAGGGTGAACCCAGCAACCTGGCTGGGGAAAAACCTCTCCTTATATACTGTTTAACCGGCGGCTTCAACCAATCAGCAACGTGCTTGTTTCCCGCCAAAATATTTAAAGATACATAACACTCCTCCCCTCCCAGAAAACACTTTACCTCTATTTACATATTATTTACATGTTATTTTTCGACGTAGTCACGCAAATAACCTGGGCATCTCCTGATTCTTTCGGACCTGCGCGGTTCAGTCCTTGGGAGTGGGTTGAGCTGGTCGGAGGGGCTGTTTGCTCCTCCCAGCTCTTTCTCTAGGCCATCCGGCCCTGGATTACTTGCAGACTCTTTTTCTAGGCCATCCGGCCTTGGATTACTTGCAGAGTTTTCCTTGCTGTTTCCATCGGGAACCTGATGGCGTTGCTGGACCTCCGGGAAATCAGCTAAGTCTTGCGCCTCCCCCGGGTTATGGTCAGCTGTGGGTTCAAATAGTGAGTGGTCATGATCTGTCTCATTTAGCTCGGGTTGTTCGGCTATTCGTTTCCTTATCTGATCTATGTGGCGCCTCCATACTCGGTTGTCTTTTAACTCAACTAAGTATGATTTTGGACCGGTTGCTTTTATGATTTGCCCTGCTAGCCAACTTGGGCCGTCCCCATAGTTGCGGGCCCACACTCGGTCGCCTATGCCCATTTCTCTAGTTTTTTCCAGTTCCCCCTTGTAACCCTCTGGTGTGTAATGGGGATTTAAACGGTCAAGTGGGCACCGGAGCTTCCGTCCCATCAACAATTCGGCTGGGATTCTGCCTGTAGCAGTGCTGGGGGTTCTATGCTGAACGGCCAGAAAGAAATCTATCTTTGTTTGCCAGTCGCCTGGCTTGAGTCTGGACAATGCCTCCTTAGCGCCCGGACGGAACGCCTGCAAGGCCATTCGACACAGGGTGGAAAGGCGCAGAGAGGGCATGTCGGATGCCCTCATCTGCCAAGTATTCCTCAAACTGGGTTGCCGTGAATTGCGGGCCGTTGTCGGATACTAGCGTGTCAGGCAACCCGTGGGTTGCGAATAGGTGGCGCAGGGCTGCGATTACTGCCTCGGCTGTCATGGATTTCATGAGAATGATCTCCAACCATTTAGAGAAAGCGTCGACAACCACTAGGAAGGTTTGGCCGTGGAAAGGGCCAGCAAAATCAATGTGGATTCTTGACCAGGGCCCTTGGGGTTTTTCCCATTCCCTGACTGGGGCCGTTGGGGGTAGAGGTCTGGACTCTTGGCAAGCCTGGCATTTTCCTACCCTCTCAGCAATTTCTGAGTCCATGAGTGGCCACCACACATAGCTTCTTGCTAGCCCCTTCATCCTTACGATCCCTGGGTGACCCTCGTGGAGGAGGTCCAATACCCTTTCCCTCAATTTCTCCGGGATCACCACTCGATCGCCCCATAGCAGGCACCCCCCTTGAGCCGAGAGTTCCCCACGTTTTTTTACAAATTCCTTAAAACGCTCGCCCGGCGCAGCGGGCCACCCTCTTTGTACCCAACCGAGTACAGTCCTCAAAGTAATGTCCCGGTATGATGCCCGAGCCACTTCCTTAGATGTGACTGGGCCAGAGTCCAAAGAGTCAATTAGCAGGATGGGCGTCCCCGGAGTGGGGTCTTCGATCGCCCCTGGTAGTGGGCATCTGCTTAAAGCGTCCGCATGCCCCACTTCTTTTCCCGGTCGATGCTGCAGCTTGTAGGAATAAGCGGCTAAGAAGATAGTCCATCGGGTCAATCGTGGCGAAAGTGCCACAGGCGTTGGGCGGTCGCCAGCCAGTATCCCTAACAGCGGTCTATGGTCAGTAACAATTTCAAAGTCTCTCCCGAAAACGTATTCGTGAAACTTTTTTACCCCTGACACAATTGCTAGCGCTTCCTTATCCAGCTGGCTATAGTTCCTCTCTGTGGAGGACATCGTTCTGGAGTAGAAGGCTATAGGGGCTTCTGTGCCGTTTGGAAGTCTGTGGCTGAGCACAGCCCCCACCCCGTAAGGGGAGGCATCGCAAACCAGTAATAATGGCAATGAGCTATGATACTGGAGCAGCAGGCTATCGCTCGAGAGTAGGTTTTTTACTGCTTCGAAAGCCCTAGCTTCCGACTTTCCCCAAGACCAAGCAGTATTCTTTCCCAGTAGCTTATGCAGCGGCTCAGCAACGGTCGCTTTGGTTTTTAAAAAGACCGCCAGAAAATTCACTAGCCCCAGGAATGCCTGTAGCTCTGTTTTGTTTTTGGGCGCTGGAGCCTTTCTGATTGCCTTGACCTTGCTCTCAGTGGGTGAATTCCTTCTTGTCTATTCGGTAGCCCAAGAACTCGACGGATTCTACCCCTATCTGGCATTTGTTCACTTTAACCTTTAGTCCGGCTGACCGGAAAATGCCCAGAACTTTTCTTAAACGCTCCCCCAATTCCTCTAAATTTTCGGCTGATATCAATACATCATCAAGTAGGGACTACCCTGGGAGCCCTTGCAGAAGTCGTTCCATTAAATTTTGAACAGCCCGGTGCCACACTCACCCCAAATTGTAATCGGGTACACTTGAAAGCACCTCTGTGAGTTACAATCGCTTGGGCTTCGCTGTGTTGGCGTCACGGGCAGTTGTTGATAGGCTTGAGCCAAGTCTAACTTTGCAAAGACTTGCCCTTGCCCCAAAGAGTGCAGCAAGTGTTGCACCACGGAACCGGTAAGCGCTTTTCTGTAAGGCTTTGTTTAATGTCGCCTTGTAGTCAGCGCAGATTCTAACTGACCCATCTGGTTTGACTGGGGTGACGATTGGTGTCTCCCACTTTGCGTGATCGACTGGCACCAGGATCCCCTGATTTATGAGCTTTTCTAGCTCCTTGTCAATCTTAGGTTTCACGGCAAAAGGGAGTCTCCTTGCCTTTAACCTAATGGGGCTACCTGGGGTCTAAGTTGAAGGAAATAGGGGTCCCCTTGTACTTGCCCAGGCAGTCCTTGAAGACATCTTCGAACTCGATCATGAGTGTGTCTTTTAGGTTACAGTCACTTCTGTAGATGCCAGTCACTCCCATGCCCAGTGCACGAAACCAGTCTAGTCCCAACAAACTAGGCAGGGTCCCTTCGACGATCGTGATGGGCAGGGTCTTCTTGTGTGGTCCGTACTGACTCGGACAGAGGTGGTCCTCGAACAGGGATGCGATTCCCTTGGTAGTCGTGGACTCGTAGCCGTTGTGTTTGCAGGTGGCGCTGCGACTGATGGCAACTTTGCCAAAGTGTCCCAGGACATGATGGTGATCGCTGACCCGTGTCCACTTCTAGTCGGCACGGCACTCCTTCTATTTTGGGCTTGGTGAAGATTTTCTTCTCCACTGGGTTGAGGCGCGCCTATGATCACCGTCGTTTGATTCGAGTTCGCGCTTTTTGTTTGAGCCAATCACGGGTCGCCTTGCCGATCCCGCTCTGATTGGCCGATTTGAATTTTCGGGAAGGTTGGGGAGCTCGACAGACTTGAGCTAGGTGCCCCTTCTTCTCGCACCGCCGACATGTAGCGTCCTTGAACTTGCAGTGTTGGCGCTGGTGTTGACCTCCGCAACTTCCGCATTCGTCCCGGTCTTCTTTGTCGCGTTTCTCGGTTCGACAAACCCCTTCCTCATCCTCACCGTCGGATTCGGTTTGGATCTCTTCTTGGTGCACCGGGGTTGACTTTGTGCTCGCCTTCGGTGTGAGTGGCTTTTGCAGGGTCTCCGCCGCTTGGGTGGACATTTCATGCGCTCTGGCTTCGTCCAGGGCGTTTGCCAGCGTTAGATTGCTTTTTGATAGCAGCCGCCTCCGCAAACGCATGTCTCTGACCCCCCAGATGAGTTGCTCCAGCAGCGCCTCGTCCAGGTCTCGGTACCCACAGTCTTTGGAGGCTTTCCGCAGGGCGGCCATGTAGTCGCCGATGGATTCGCCCTCTAGCTGTCGGCGCCTCCAAATTCAAAACGCCGACGATTTGGACGGCGTTGGCGAAATGGTTTTTAGCAGGGTTTGCAGAGTTTGCCACGATACCGATTGTACCGGCGTTGGCTCTGCCAGGGCTTCCGCGATGTCGATGACCTCGGACCGCAGTGGCTCAAGAAGTATGCCCTTTGCGGTTGTCTGAACTCCTTGCAGTTCGTTTGCTTCTAGAAAGCTTTCGAAACGGGTCATGTACGTTCCCCATTTCTCTCTAGCTGGGTCAAACGGCGCGGGCGGAGTGTAACTGGCCATCTCCGCGTTTCTGCCCTGTGTTTGCTGGGTTCGGTTCTTCCGTGCTTCAGCTCGGTTCTGGTTCTCCTTAGCCTCGAGATCCCACCTTCGTCGCCAGTGTTAAGTTCGGGAAGTAACGAGGCTGGAGACCAGGGTAGTGACAACAGCTCTTTAATGTAGGGTGAACCCAGCAACCTGGCTGGGGAAAAACCTCTCCTTATATACTGTTTAACCGGCGGCTTCAACCAATCAGCAACGTGCTTGTTTCCCGCCAAAATATTTAAAGATACATAACAGGACAAATCAATGAAAAATTCTTGATGGTATTAGAAGGACCTCTGATCAGCTTCTGACTTCTAAATATGCAAAGTCTGTTCTAAAATTCTGAAGTCGTACTGAAAAGTTACCAGATCCAAGGTAAATCGACGCAGGAGTCCTGCTGAAGACAGCAACTACTTGCAGCTCCTGTGATTCTCCTGATAAGAATCTCCTCTTAAACAGCCCAGTTTTCTGCATGTGACCTGCCATAGATTTTTTAAAAATCTGGAAATATAAACTCCAACCAGACTGTGATTCTTTTCTTTGTTCTACTGTAAGGTCTGATTGGAACAGGAAATCTAAATCCACGACCCCTCCCCACTCCAGTCTTTGTAGCAGAATTTTCTTATGTGTCTATTCCAAAAGCCCTGGACAGAGGATGAGCCCAGGAGTAATCTGGCAATTCATTCTGTCTCCCAAACTCTGCTAAAAGTTTATTTTGGGAACAAAAGGAGCAATGAGAGAAAGATTTGCGTGTTGATTCACTGTCGCTCTGAAACATGTATGGGAAATTTGATTTTCTAAAAATAAATAAACCAACTCTGTATTTCCCAAATAGGCATATATAAAAATAGATTTAAATCTATTTAAACGAATAGATTTAAACAGATTTAAATCTATTTAAACAGATTTAAATAAGCATTTTCCAGATATTATCAAATTGTAATTAGAAATAGGCAGAAAAAAATGCATACCTTATAGGCAAGCCACCAGGAATCAAAAACTGATTTGACAGTGCACACACATGCATTCACATATATGTATCCACAATTTATCCCGTCATATACTTTTGGCCTCCTTAACTGTAGAACTAGGCCTTCCCTTAGGCAAGGGCTGATTGATTCTGCCTCAGGTGACTGATTTTGAGATACCCATAAAAGACAACAATGATCACAAAAGTCTATGTTTCAATTTAGAAATCCTAACAATATGTGAAGGATGAACTGTTAGGATCTCTGTTTTTTTTAAAAAAACCCAACACCTTAGGCATCAAAATGTTTTGGCATAACTATCTACAGCTAAACTGTATATTTCTACAAACAAAGAAAGCCATGGAAGTTATTTTCGGTAAATAGCTTCTTCAGGAGTCAAAACCATTCCAGGTACTTTTTTGGGGGGAAGAGTGAGTTTCAGTCATCTACTTTGGTGGAAAATGAACACTTCTGTTGCCTAAAATTGGAACTCTTCCGCTTTCAAGAGCCTATTAAATCTCTAATGGTCCCATATTAACAACAAAGCTTTCCACCCAATAGATCATATATCATATTTCCATTAGCATTCATTCATCAGCTTTTGAAGAACCTCATCAGATTAAGGAATTGCACTGGATCATCTCTACTCTCTAATAAGGAACCTCAGAAATTTATTTCATAGCTAAGAATGCTGGCAACATATTCCAGTTATATTAAAAGACAGAACACCACTAAACTGTGCTGTTTTTCAATTTATTTCCAAAGGTGTCATTTGAACTTGACAAGAAGACTTTGTTAAGTTTATTTAAGAAAATAAAGTGGGGGAGAGAAGCTAGGCATATTGGAGACAGCATGCTTTGCTCCAAAATCTCATAAGGAAATCAAAGGATTTCAGCCAGTGGTGAAATCTGAACCGGTTTACTACCGGTTCGCTGGCTGCACATGCGCAGTGCGCACCACGCACCAAATGTGAGGTGCGCGCACACAGTATGCACCAAAAGAAGGCATGGGGTAAATAGAACAGTGTGTGAGGAGTTGATCAGCTGTGGTGCGTGATTTTTTTTTTTACTTTTAAAAGCATTTTTTTACAACCTATTTGGCCAAATAGGTTGTAAAAAATGCTTTTAAAAGTAAAAAAAAGGCTCTGACGATTGCGTGGCTCGGCTGTGATCATCAGAGCCTTTTTTTTACCTTTTGAAAGCATTTTTTACAACTTATTCCTACCATTTAGGCGGGAAAAGCGAGCGAGCTGAAAAGAAGGGCAAGTGGGTGACCGGGCAACCAGGCAATTGGATGGGCATGGGTAGGGGGCCAGGGATTTTTGCTACCGGTTCTCCAAACCACCCACCACCATCGCTACCAGATTGGCTGATTCCGGTCTGAACCAGAAGCATTTCACCCCTGATTTCAGCTTAGGGAAGATGAAATAAAAGTGGCTGGCAGGGAAAAAAGTTTTTTGGCTATAAACAACCACTTTACACCCCTACGTTGCCATTTCTCAGACATATATGCAAATAATTGGACAACAAGGCTGCTTCCTGTGGAAAAAAAATACCATCCTAACAATTATCTCCTGAATCATCTCTTGAAGACTAAGAACCACCTGTGCTCTTCTGGGTAATTCAAGAATTTAAGAAGCTCTCAGGAACCCATTCATCATTTAAGTTCCTGCAGTATAATAAACCAGCCTATAATGAACATTTGTAGAATCATCCTGAGGCAAGTCGAAGTAAGTGCTGTCAGCTTCATGTCCAACAAAGAACATTAACAATGGGAAGTTTACCCTTTTAGAGTGCTGTTAGAGACAGAAAGAAAACCTAAGGAATAATGGAGATCGGTAAGAATGAAAAGTCAAGGATTATTCAGAAGTAAAATCATTATATTCAAGGAGTTTTACTCTGTTGTAAGATTTCAAAACCTGTCTTAATTAAAAGGAATAACGATGTGCTTTTTAAAACAATAACTATTTTCTATTTATTTTTGTATCTTTTAGTCAGTGTTGACTCTTGGCAACTGCCTAGACCAACCCCTGCAGTTTTTCTTGGCAAGATTTCAGTGGTTTGCCATTGCCTGTTTCCTAGGGCTGAGAGGAAATGACTGGCCTAAGGCCACCCACATCTGGCTTTGTACCCAAGACAGGACTAGAACATATATAGTCTCCCTGTTGCTAACCTGGTGCCTTAACCACTATATCAAACTGACTCTCTATTCTACATCAGTGGCCCACAAGGGACCGATTCCGTGGAGAATTTTTCTAAGGACCAGAGGGGGTGTGGTTTCGGGTGCTCCCTGCATCCCACGGATGGGGCTTCCCTTGTTTGTACAGCTCAGTTTTTGGCATGCCACGACCCAGTGCTGGTCCACAGACCGGGGGTTGGGGACCCCTGCTCTACATGATACTTAGTGTTCATTTTATTCAGAGCAGAGCATAGATACAGGCAGTCCTTAAATTACAGTCACAATGGATCCCGGGATTGTTGGCCATGAGTAGTTGCCGTTATAAATCAAGGCATCAGGTAATCAGACTCATTTTTACAATTGTTTTTTCCAGCAGTTGTAAAGGAGTGAATCATGTGATTAAGCAAACCACATGGTTGTTAAGGGAATCCAGCCTATCTAATAGAAAATGGCAAAAGAAGCAAATGTTGCAAACTGGAATCACAAGACCCTGGGAGAAGACAACCATAAGCAAAATATAGGAATCTGTATACTCTTGAAACTTCTAAGCTTTTAATTATAAGATGCTTTGTTCAAAATATATATGGGTGATTCTTAAATATGTGAAATTCGGAGCTCATTGCTTTGAAAACATTTTTTTAAAAAGCATGTCCTTAATAGACATCTAGCAAAATGTAAAAGAATAAGCACCTCATACACAGGGGTGAAATCCAGCAGGTTCTAACAGGTTCTGGAGAACCGGTAGCAGAAATTTTGAGTAGTCCGGAGAACCGGCAAATACCACCTCTGGCTGGCCCCAGAGTGGGGTGGGAATGGAGATTTTGCAATATTCTTCCCCCAGGAGGGGAGGGAATGGAGATATTGCAATATCCTTCCCCTGCCATGCCCACCAAGCCACGCCCACAGAACCGGTAGGGAAAAATTTTGGATTTCGCCCCTGCTCATATACCTAACTAGTCTTGTCTGGGCTCAAAGGCAGAGTTGGACCTGCTTAAGTCTTCAGGGGGAACCATGGGCTGTGCACTAAATGGGAAGTTGAGCAAACTTCCCCAATGAAAGCCATGACAAACTACTTCTATTGACAAGAAAGCCACAATTACGCATCCATGAAATCACTAAGAGCCAAATTCAGCTGAACGATATCTTTCTTTTCTTGCAAACCATGTATTTCTAGCCATAGTTTCCTCTTTGGCTAGTCTTATCTTTTTCAGACGAGCCTACTGTTCAGCTTGAAAAGAAGGCTAGGAATGGGAAGTCTCAGTGCTACCCTGCTGTTTCCCTGCAGCTATATTTATGTGGCACCTGGAAGTGGTTACCTGTTAATCTGGTTTACTGCATTGTTTTGGACAACCAGGTGTAAGTGGTCTTTATTTGGAGCAATTAAAATTCTAGCATTCCCCTCTCTTGACATGCAATTACTGGAGCTCTGCTGTTTCCACTAATTGCTCTTGCCGAGGACATTGGTGAGAAGCCAATGATTTTGATGGGTAACGGATTATCATTTTTATCCTGCTACCTGCAGAAAAAAAAAATCATTTGCAAAATCCCTTGTGTAATTAGCATGGCTCATGATTAATTGTCCTGCAAAATTAGCTTCACAGTTGCTTTTATTTTACTGCCTCAAATATTAATTAACGTTAACTCCTTTCCTTCATTTTCAGCTTTTGAATATTCAGCGTGGCTTTGAAAAATTAGGCGTGTGTAACGGAGGGGGTGGGGTGTTGAGCTGCATTAGTATGCCGGGGCTTTGATTTTAGAGCAAATATTCTGATTCAGAAGATCACACTTAGGTCATAACTACGTTTTATAACAGGACAAACAAAGCATCAAAGCATCATCACCAGGAAAACATTCATGCAGTAACCACAAGTGAATTGCCCCAGTAATGATTCATTCCCCATATGCTTTGGGGGAAAAGATCAGCAAAGAAGGCAAACTGCTTCATTCTGTGGGGCAAAACAATTCCTAGCTGACTGATAATCAATCTATACGTTTCCTAATCGGTTACTCTTAAGTTACTAGGCAAGGAAGGCTGCACTTGTATTTTTCTGTTAGAACTTCATGCACATCCAGAGCTTGAGTGGTGCCAACTCTTTATATTCTGTGACCTATAGACTATTAAGTTTGATGACACAAACTTAAAAAAAAAGACAGACAATTGTCTGTACTTTAATGCCATCTGCCATAGTGCTCTCTTCTCTAGCACATTGCCAAACTGGAGGATGAGCGGTTTTTCTCCCCCAAATTACCTGAGGAGTGGGAGAAATTGTCTTAAGTTCTTTTCAAAGAACAGAAGAGCTGTTGAAAACGAACAGATGGGCCAAAGGTGCAAGCAGTGGCAGAAGTGGATGCTGAAAAGCATCAGTGCTTTTGAAGACAAGCCGCTTCTTGGAAGGGGCTGCTTTTAACCCATTGGACACCTATAAAGAGCTCCTCTGTTCAGTTAACTCTTCCAGCTTTGTTCTTCCTTTTCTCTGGCAGATTTGCTCCTTTAAACCCATGCTTGTAATATGCTAAGAGAAAGGAGGACTTGCTGTTATTCTGAGATTAGAAAATCATGTGAAGCTTACTTGGGGTCCACTGACAAAAAGCTTGCATTGTGTTGCAGTGTGCATTTGCAAACTCTGCAATATCTGGAGGAATTGGTGAGGTCCAGCTAACTAACACTTTGGGTTTATTATTATCCATAAGTAGTGTATGAGGCAGTAGTGGGTTTCAATTTAGTTTGCTACTGGTTTGCTTGTGCGTGTTCGTGCGTGCGTGCGCGTGATGCTTCTGTGCATGTGCAGAAGCATCCGGGCAGGTGGGTGGAGCCTCCCGCCACTGCCACTACTGGTTCGCCTGATCTGGGGTGAACCAATAGCAACTCACCACTGGTATGAGGGTTGTACTGTAGATTTTTGCTTTGTTTTCCAGAAATTGATATTCTGAGAAAAAAGAAAAGTGATTGTAGAATTATGTATGGTCACTGTGATTAGTACTCGTTGATAGCCTTATTTCTTTTAATCTCTTTTGATGCTATCAATAAATCTCATGGCAGTGAAGTTCCTAAACAGTTGTGTTCTGTATAGGCAATCTGGAATTATAGAAAGTGTTCCATAATCTGGGGTTCCTCATGGGATGTCCAAGGTCATCAGTGGGTTCATGGACACTTTCAATAATACTGAACAGATTCATGTACACTGTGTCTTTCAAAAAAAAAGTAGGTAGTTTAACTGTATTGTTATACAGACATGTATATGTGAGGTTATGGAGGATTACAAGAAGGAGAGGGATTGTGCCACATGCTACTTTTGGTATTTGATCTTCTCCTTGGCCTCCTTGACCTTCCTCCCTCTGGACACCATTGTCAAGAAGAAACATGCTCAAGAATGTTTGGTGGTAAATGTAGATTGAATACAACGTTGACCGTACAAGAACGTTGAAGAACATTGAAGAAGCTTGGTCATGTAAAGAAAATGAATGAGGATCAAACTAAAATATGTGAAAGAAGTGAATGGGTTGAGTGGGAAGGGAAGACTACGAAAGCTGCGTTGTATCAAACTGAGAACTTCAAAAAGAGGGAACTGAGAAGTTTAAAGAACAAATGAAGTAGATGGATGTGGGGATGGATCTCATGGGATAAGCAGAGACAATAGGAGAAAGGTGATCTTGCAAATAATGATAAGGCCCATGAAGAGGTTTATAACTGATAACTAGTTTGCAGCTAGGATCCATTTAAAGCAATCCATTTTAAGTGATAGACTGACCACTAGGGTTTAATATAACAGAATACAAAAGATATATTGATATGATTTCAGATTTTACAGAATAACTAACCTTTGTGAAACTACCCCCTTTCAAGTGGTTGGTGCAGTATCAAAGAAGAATATCCACAATTATCTGAAAAGACTGTCAAAATACTTTCCCCTTTCCCAAGTACAGTACATATCTGCATGAAGCAGGAGATTCTTCATTTACATCAAGGAAAAATTGCATACAGAACCAGATCATGGGAATCCAGCTGACTTTTATTAAGCCAGATATTGAAGATATTTGCCAAATTTTAAAATAAGGTCAGTCTTCTCATTATTTTTGTATTTGTTAAACTATAGGTTTTTTCCATGAAAAATATTTTATTTATGCGAATATCTAACATTGTTATTTTTATACAGTTCAATAAATATTCCACAAATGCATCAATTTTAATTTTTAATGGTATGGTAAATATCAATAAATATAACCCATAAGAACAAAAGTTCTTTGGAGGTTCTCCATAATTTGTAAAAGTGGAAAGTAGTATTGAAAGTAAAAAGCTTAAGAAACACTAATGTATACTATTGTTTTAAATCTGATCAAGAATACCCAAGAAAAGCCCAAGATCAAGGCATAGAATGGGCATCTAAACATTATGGTTCCAACTTCTTCTGGTTGTTTTTTTTAAGCTGGAACATTGTTTCTCTCAACTAGATTCATTTCCATTTCTGATTCTTCCCGGTTGCTAAGATCCTAACAGACATTCTCTTCTTTCTGTTTTCAAAGCCTTATTAAAGTTTATGAAACAGACAAAACAATGTTTATGGCTGATCCAATCTGACTTGTTGATTTTCTCCAGCTGACTCTCCAGTTCAAAATTTCTGACGTTGATGCAGCTGGTTGTGAAAACGGCTTTGCAGCCATCAGCTGATACCTATTTATACTTATATGTAACTCTACCCTATTAAGCCACAATGAGATGTCCTTTTGCAGCTTACTGTGTTGAGCTGGATTTAGTTCCAGGTGTTTGCACCCATCGTTGAGAGCTTTCTTTTTACCCAATGCTTATTAATAGGGTCTAGTTCAGTGGTGAAATCCAAATTTTTTTACTAACAGTTCTGTGGGCATGGCTTGGTGAGCATGGTGCGGCTTGGTGGCCGTGGCTGGGGAAGGATACTGCAAAATCTCCATTCCCACTCCACTCCTGGGGGAAAGGATATTGCAAAATCTCCATTCCCACCCAACTCTGGGGCCAGCCAGAGGCGGTATTTGCCAGTTCGCCGAACTGCTGAAAATTTCTGCTACCAGTTCTCCAGAACCTGTCAGAACCTGCTGGATTTCACCCCTGGTCTAGTTCTATTAACTCTTCCCACTGCTGAAGTACTACATTTCCATCTTTGAGTCAGCAGAAAACAGTAATGCCATACAGTTTGTCCCCACTGGCAATCCCTCCACCGTCTTAGTTTCAAGTCGCTGTAGTCATTTAAGATCTCTGCAGGGTAATTTTATGCAACTTGAAGTTGCCCTGGTATAGTATTGGAATAAATAGAAAAGTACTACTAAACTACTATTACTATAGTTAGCTAATATTCCCAGTTGCATCTAAGCAGAGCACATATGTACCCTAGCAGCATATTTCTTTTCTTCTTCTCTATCCCTGATATTGTCTTCACCTTGACTCTAATCCATAAATGAGAAATTGGTTGACTACACTGATGTTTCATTTTAATAGTAGCTAACTGAACTTGATCTCGTCTGCATCCTGTTGGAATATAGAGGACAAGGGAATAGAACATAAGAGGTGCAGACAACTTTTAAGGATATACTAATGTGGATCACTGGGGCAAAGGAGTAATAAAACAGTTTCACTGCACCTTGCTTAACATTAAAGTGATAATTGCTTCTTGGTCTTCAATTTTATGCACAGCCCAAAATAATAACCTGTTTGGTTAGCAGTGTTTTCATTCTCTGCGAGGTGCTCTGTTGCCTGGCTGAAGGCATTTTATGAAGCTGGTCTTGGATCATAAGAAAGAATTCTCATTGGTAAGTAATTTTATAGCAGCCTTATTGTGCTGTGGCTTCAGGTTTGTTCAGTCTGTTTATTTGGGGATTCGGTGAAGTTTATTGACTCCTTCCCTCACTAAGGCTCTGTTTTATTCATCTGCTTCTTCTGAAAGATCCAACCCATTAAGTTTAATCTGAGCCACTTTTGAGATGTGTGGCTTTTTGACTAGACCAACAAACTAGTGTACCATCCTGAGTTTTTGCAAATTTTTAACAAAGGCCTTAAGTTTTTGCTTAGGTTGATTTGATTTGTCTTGCACCAAACTCAGCAATATGGCATATGATGAACCCTACCATAGTACTTTTGGACCTCGATCTGGTTTTTTTTTCAGGTTTGGGGCTGATTATTACCAGGTACATTTGAAAATGATTCCATCCACAGAATCATAGTCCATGATTTTTTTAAGATAAAAAATACTAAGGTGGGTGGCACAGTGGTTAGAGTGCAGGCTACTTCTGCTGACTGCTGGCTGCCTGTAATTTGGCAGATTGAATCTCACCAGGCTCAAGGTTGACTCAGCCTTCCGTCCTTCCGAGGTGGATAAAATGAGGACCTAGATTGTTAGGGGCAATATGCTGTCTCTGTAAACCGCTTAGAGAGGGCTGTAAAAGCATTGTGAAATGGTATGTAAATCTTATTGCTATTGCTACAATCTGAGTACCTTTCCCCTCTTGCATCTAGCCACAGTACAAATATGACTTGGCATCTTCTTTTTCCCACAGTGTATCCATGACGTTGCATTCATCTTATAGTTTGGGAGAAATTAGAGGAGGGTTTTGGTCAGTCTTCCTGTACAACTAGCCCGGGGGTCGGCAATGTTAAACACTTAAAGAGCCATTTGGACCCATTTCCCACAGAAAAAAAAACACACCAGGGGCCACAAAACCCTTCCTGGGCCTGATTATCTCCTGAGCGACCACAAAACTAGCATATGTAGTTGAATTAAACATTCTGTTTTCTTCTGAAACTTTTCTTTTCTTGGATTTATTGACGGTCGGCCTACTGGGGGTCGAAAAACTCAAGAAATCGCATGCCGGCGGATGTCGCACATTGGTGGTTGTAACACATATTTTGAGCGAAAGGGAGCCGCAGCAGAAGGATGAAAGAGCCTCATGCGGCTCCAGAGCCACTGGTTGCTGACCCCTGAACTAGCCAATTTTACCCCTTCGTTCAGGGAAGAAATGTGAGGAAGAGCCTTTTTAGTTGGGTTCTATCTTCTCTCTTCCCGTTAATGGTGGCTGGCTATCTAGTCACTCCTTCCTCTTGAGCAGAGAATCTCAGCGTGCCTTTTTACAGAGAGGTCAAGCAAATAAAATAAGATTCCCCCTCCTTTCCAGCTATTATTCTTCTCCCCAGAACCTGTATCACCTTGATGGTGGATTATTGCACAACGTGCACTTTAGCTGATGTGTATATACTTGCACGAAGCATAAATTAATACAAATCAAAATTGATTCTAATAAAAATGTTGACATTATGTTTACCAGAGTATTAAAACACTGTTGGCTATTTAATAGCATCTAGAGTCAGAGGAGAAAACAATGTTGTGAGGTTACGGTATCTGGGACACAAGATCTGGAATTATTCTGTACATAATGTATTTCATCAGTGATACTATTTATTTCTAAAATAAGTTTTTTTAAAAAAATCTGAATGTTTACCTACACTTGTATGAAATACATGTTCATAAACATATGTATAGACATATATGTTCTTCATGTTTTAAGTTGCCAAAGCAAATAGAAATCAATGAAAGTAGCCAAGGTTGTTTCGCGTAAATGAAGAAACAATTCATTTACATCTTAGATCTGTCATTGTTACAGACTGGTTAAAAGCAAGGTCTGTTCGCTGCCAATTCCAGAGTGGAACCACTAGCATTGATGGAATTTGTTGAGGATGAAACAAATATCACTGAAAATGTTTATTGCATTACATCAATATTTTCTGCAGAAATTATTGGGAACAGTTCGATAATCTGGTAACAACTGTAAAAATTCTCATAAATGGAATTGTGGTTCCATTTGAGGTTAGGATTGGTTCCATTAGATGTTAGGATTGTCAACAGCTGTTTCTGTGAGTTCTTGCAAGCTCATGCCTGTAGCATCAGGAATACTGCCTAACCACCCAGATGTCCTCAGTTCCCTTTTAATTTAAATTTATTAATTATTAATTTAATTTAATTTTTCCAAGCATCAAGAAAATTCCAATGACTCTTCCCTTTACATTATGCAAGCATAGCACTTTTAACTCTGTACTTAGTGCTTCCAGTGAGCAATCTGGTTTCACTTCATCTTATATTGAATTATTCGTTCTTACAGCCCAAGGACTTGCAATAATTTTCTCCCGCACTATAGTTGAAAGGCATCCATTTTTCTTTCTATGGCCTTTCGGATGATCCAGCTTTTACAGTCAGATGCTAAAACTGGGAATACCATTGCTTTGACAGTACTCATTTTTGTTGTCAATATGATATCGCTATATTTTAATATTTTGCCTAGCTCTGTCATTGTCTTTCTCCCACATAGCATTCATTTCTTTATTTCGTGGCTACCATCCCTTTGAATGTTTGACCTAGGATGATAAAAATTATTAACATTATAGCTTCTTTCCTCCCTACTTTCCTTGAGTACAATTTGTTTGATGATACAATCCTATATCTATCATCTCTCCCTCCCTTCTATCTCTTGTCTGTCTCTCGTCTGTCTCTCGTCTGTCTCTCGTCTCTCTCTCTCTCTCTCTCTCTCTCTCTCTCTCTCTCTCTCTCTCTCTCATCTATCTATCTATTGTATCATCTCACAGTAGGTTTTACACTCTCAATTTTTAACTTTCAATAAAAGCTTTCTTAAATTATTCTTGCTTTATAGCCATCAAGGTGGTTCTATCAGCATCTCTAATGGTTCAATTGTTATGCAGAGTTATACTACATTCCTTTGTTTTGTTCAAAGATATTTTTAGAAAGTCAATGTCCTGATTAACAGAATATATGGGGTAGACTAGTTCTATCCTTAATTCTAAGTCCCAACATTATGCAGATATATAGGCTTACCTTCACTTTCACTTACCTTAATAAAGAAATGGTAGGAAGTAACCAATTTCAGTACCGTGTTTATAAAAGATAGAACAATGTGAACAGAAATGAAAGGCCTAATTAATATTCAAATCTTGAAGATGTATATCCCATGATTATTTGCTGCTATTAGCATCTTTCCTTCGAAAGGATAGAAATTCTATAGAAGAGAGATACAGATTTCATATTGGATGAGGGGGAGGAAAATTATTTCTATAGTTCTATCTGGAGCATTGTTGTTGTTAGCCATGAAGTCGTGTCTGACCCAGGGCGACCCCATGGACAACGTTCCTCCAGGCCTTTCTGTCCTCTACCATCCCCCAGAGTCCCTCTGGAGTATATAAACAAACAAATGACATTCAATTCATTTCTGAAATAATATATTTAGTCCTAGGAAGATTGAAGGGAACAGGAGTCACACTAAAGAGGTGGATGTTTAAAGCTCCAGCCATTCCTTGTCATTTCATGGAACATGGGCTGCAAAGTATTTTTCAAGATCTGTGCCAGTATCAAGATACACAAACAGGAGGAAGATCATATTACAGTGGTGGGGGGACATGAAGAAAAGAGGGGAAGTGACCTCCTGACCATTCTGTGAGATACTAATTCTGATGGTTACATTTGCCTCTTCTCAAAGCAGAAACGCTCCTCCTCATTAAGAATAGTTTTGCCCAAAAAGCCCCTAGCTCACTGTGGGTAATCTTGAAAAGCTAAGGTAGTCTTGGGTGGACTCAATAAGTATGAGAGACTACTAGGGAATTACTGCAGTTGTAGACTCTCTGGAAAGTAAAAGGACAACCTTGAAGAAGACAATGGTGATGATTCTACACTGTTGTCTAGAAAGCAGCATGGATACATTCATACTATCACTTGAGGTCATGGGAGACTTTCCTTTTTCTTGCTCAGATGGGGGAGGACTGGTTCCATCAAGGAAAAGGTTTACAAAGCTATATATAAAAGAAAGGTAGCAATAGATTGGAAGGATATGAAAACATACCTATATCCACAGTTGATTTCATAGTAGACTGCAACAAACAAAAAGGGGAAATCGGCATTACTTTGCTGAGTCCCACATTTAAGTGATATGGTAAAGGTCGAGGATTAAGTACCAATGCATAATTTATAAAGGTCATTCTTAGGGAAAGCGTAACTCATTTAACTTATCCATCCAGAGTAGAATTGTTCCCTTCTTGTGAAGCCCTTTCATTTCATCAATTTTTCCTGATCTCTTTCTGAGTTGGATCTGTCCCACCCCACCCTGTCCAACACTAGAATTACTTAGATAGTGAGATGGGCTATGTATACATTTAATAAATAAATAGTAAATTAGAGGCATTTTTCTGCAGAATGAAAAGTTTGGTGATATCTGGTGTGTCCTGTGAGATTACTTCAAAGAAAAGGATGTCTTTGAGATTCGAACTGGCCTAGAAGACAATTATTGGTATGTAGATATGACCCTTGGGCAACTGCTGTTAAGAGCCAATCAATGTGAAATGAAATATGCATGTCCTCTTCCAGCTCCTCATGATTGCCTTGTGACCATATTGAGGGCTGGCATGAGTGTTTGACTGAAATGAACCCAGGCACTTTTAGGCGTATCTACCTGTGATCTGTGTAAATCTTCTTTCTTCTTGTCTTCTCCTGCAGTGAGTGCTGTGGTTTCCTCCGTCCCTTTTCCTCCTCCCTCTTTCATTTGCATCAGGCTCTTCATCAGGATGTCTCTTTGGTTTCAACCCCATTCTCCTGCCTCTCTTTTTCTATCACTTCCCTTTTCAGCTCCATTCTTCTCTTGTTGTTGTCCATTTCATTTCATCCAATTTGGGGGCTTCTAGACAAGACAGCAGGTTTCCCAGAAATGTTAGTTTTTATGAATACAATTGCCAGAGCTTATTGGCAGTTCTAGCCATGTTCATCAAGACTGAAAATCTTCTTTAGAACCTCCACAAGGAAAGGAAGTTTTGAATGGACACAGAGACCTCCCTTTCCCTAGCTGGGACCCAAGAACCAAGAATGACATGTGGAGTTACTTTGAGTAACTACTTTATCATTGTTTTCCCATAGACAGAAATATTGCCAAACCAAAGCAACTCTCTGCGTGTTTTGTGGGAAAATAGGAAGGCGAAGTAGTATTAGATAGGTTTCCCATCTTGAGCTATTTATAAAAATAATAAAGGCGGGATAAAGCAAGATCTAAATAACCTCCACCCCTTTAGATATACTCTGTGAACGGCTAAGGAGGAGCCATCTTTGCCCTCTTCCTGCCTATCAGACATTCCTCAGCTGCCTCTTTGCTCCTCTGGGAAGCAGCCCCTCCCTCCTGGGACTCTATACTACTGTACATTTCCATCACATTGGGTTTTGATTTCTTGCAGAGCCCATGTCTTGTCCATTTTCACATACTTCAGTTTGGTTTGGTTTTTAAGAAATTTGTCTCCTCTTTAAGAATTAGAGATGATTATTTTTGAAAACAAAGAACACTATTCAGGTCCATCTGAAGTAAGCCTTATTGAGTTCAATGCTTCCAAGTAAGTTGCGTAAGTCTACAAATCTGTGTCATTTCTTAGACTATCCCATTGGATATGATGAGGCCTGTTCTTTTTGTTTCCTTTTCATCTGCTTGGGAGAAAATAATGTAAATTATTTCCACATCAGACTTTTCTCTGCAATATTGCCAGATGCTTTAAACAGAGATAACACTGTTTAAATTTTTTTTTCTCCTTAAGTGTCTAGTTTTGGCACCATGTAAATAAATCAATAGAATATGATAATAGAAAAATAACAAATAGTTATCTTTCTGCTCTTCTGAACCAAATCTGCAAATGCTGGGAAATGTATTTCTTTCTCCGCCAGTGATAAGTCTGAAGTTACAGATGGAGAATATCGCAATATTGTCCTCCAGACTGAAATACGTTCCATGGGAAAGCATCAAAAAGAACTCCCTGCTATTTCTAAAATTACACAAATATGCGTCCCGCCTGCGGGCAATTTAAACTGGGAAGAAAGTACAAAGTACAAAGAACTTGAGGCAGATATAGAAAAATCTATATCATCGCCAATTAAGTAAAATAAATGTGTCATGGGAAAATAATTAGAGTAGTGTGTCAGACAGATGTCTATAAACTGGGGAAAGTATTGTGCTTCATCACTATCAACAATAACATGAATACATTAACTTATGTTTCATATTTTCATTTTGGTATCTTCATGTTAGCATATTTAATGGGATACTTTCACTTTCTGCATAAAAGCTATTTTGGTGAAGGATCAAGAAAATGATGGCTCTCCAGATGTTGTGGAATGGCACTTTCAAGAGTCCCAGCTAACAAGGCCAATAGTGAAGGGTGCTAGAAATACAGCAGCTAAAAATATAACAGTTAAAATAAAAATAACAGTTGTGTAATACAGTGTCATGTTTTCGTAACACTGTATGAAAACACTGGTTAGCCATGTGGCTTTATAACAGCATGAAAGTCATACTATTTCCTTGCGGTTTGTTTCCTCTGAATATAGGCATTCCAATTAGCTATCAAAGGTTCACAGCCAGTATTACCATTAATGCTATGTTAGGACCGAAACTAAGCATTATACCAAAGTACAAACAGAATGCTGCAGGTATCTGATAGGAAATGAAATGGAATCTCTTGCTAGAGAGTCTAAAACAGTGGCAGTCAACCTGGTCCCTACCGCCCACTAGTGGGCATTCCAGCTTTCATGGTGGGCGGTAGGGGTTTTGTCCGATACTGAAGCACTTTCCTTTTTTTTTAATTTAATTGACTTTTAAAAAATTTTTCATAGCATTATTTAAAAACATTTTCATTAGGTTTTCATAAAATTCCCCATGACATAAGTTATAAGTTTAGTTCATGTTACGTAAGTGAAACTAAATGGCGCTATAACACAACACAAACAAAAGAGCCTCATCCCAGAATAGCTCGCACATCTCCCCCATACCACCCAGCTGTAACAGACAAGCAGAGCTGGTAGCTGGTGCCCCCACACAAACCCAATTCATGATGCATGAGAGGCATGCGCAGACGAGGATACCCGGCACATTACTGTGGAACCGGTGGGCGGTTAGAAAATTTTACTACTAACAGAGATACAAAAGTGGGCAGTAGGTATAAAAAGGTTGACTACCCTTGGTCTAAAATCTGCACAGAACAATCCAGACATTTTATCTATATACTCTAGTCATGGTCTTTAACTGGGCAGAAAGATGTATCATAGGACAACAAGTTTTGAACCAAGATGACTCAAATGGGCTAATTTACCGAATGTATCCAAAATCCAGGACCCACGACTCCTGAGAGAATGAAATGGGGGGAAGTTGTGCCTGCTTCAGCGCTGGCTGCTACTGGGCTGCTGGGCTGCAACTACAACCACATGATCTTTGTTTTCATTGTTCCGTGTCAGTCTCGTGACAGGTCAGGACAGAGGAAGAGAGGAGAGGGGAGGGGAAGGAAGATTTCCAAGGCTCCCTGCCAGATTCCCACAAAGAACTCAATAGGGAAGACAGCAGGAGTCAGAAGCTGCTCCTGCTCCCATTGCTTTTTTGCCCACAGTGGGTCATTCTGTTTCTCTGTTTAGGGGTGGGAGTATCTTGCCAATGGGGCAAGGGTTGTCTAGTAATGTGGCACTTCCTCCATCAAAGCTGCTGGGAGAAAGAAGTCAGAACTAATGAAAGCTTGTTTTAAGCAACTGCGATCATTCTTTGCAGACGAAGTTGAGCAAATCAATTTGTATTGATTTCAGTATTGGAGCAAGTTACAGGGAAATGATAATTGTCTGTCAAGTTTATATGATTGCCTTTGGCCATATGGAAGTAAATCTTGAGGATGTGGGAAGATTTGTGGAAAAACAAGGGTCATTGCTTGTTTACTTAACCCTTACCCTTCCTGGCTGATTAAGTCAGCTTAGACTGGTTAAGGGAAGTGATTAACACTTTCTTCAGGCCAGCACAGATCCATTTGTGAATTTTCCATTCTCAGATAAGGTGATTCAGAAAATGATATCCTTATAGTTCCAGCTGCATCTGAGTGAAAACTGATTTTCTGGGTCGATTTCTACGGGGGGTGCGTGTGTGTGATATTTCCAGTGTTGCAGATATAGTTTGTTTGAAATATTTCACACTTTGTTTCAACGTTTCATATAACTGAGTTTGCTTTAATTAAGGTGAGGGTTATCACTGAGATACTAGGGACGCGGTGGCGTAGTGGGTAAGATGTGAGCTTGTTGATCAAAAGGTCGGCAGTTCAGCAGTTCGAATCCCTAGTGCTGTGTAATGGGGTGAGCTCCCGTTACTTGTCCCAGCTTCTGCCAACCTAGCAGTTCCAAAACACGTAAAAAATGCAAGTAGAAAAATAGGGACCACCTTTGATGGGAAGGTAACAGTGTTCCGTGGGCCTTTGGCATTGAGTCATGTTGGCCACATGACCACGGAGACGTCTTCTGACAGCGCTGGCTCTTCGGCTTTGAAAAGGAGATGAGCACCGCTCCTTAGAGTCGGGAACGACTAGCACATATGTGCGAGGGGAACCTTTACCTTATTACTGAGATGACACAAAGCAATGGAGACAATCTATTCCCTTGATAGAACATCTTCTGAGGTTTACATTTCCATTTTATTCACTACTTACTATTAGCATTTTCCATCCCCCCCCCACCCCCATGCTTCTTTTACAAAATTCTGGTTGTTTCAACTCATGGGAAATATATTCAAACATTTCTGTATTGAGCTACGTGGAAGAGAACCAGATGGTCTTTTATTATCAATTTAAACCATTTTTAAGTTGCTTTTTCTTTCCTTGCACTTTTTTTTTAGTTCCCCCCCCACCAGAATAGAAGCAATGAATTTCTGAATATGTAACCTGAAAATACAGTTGCTTAATATACAAGTGACCAACTTCAACACTGTTGGCAATCAAGTAATTAGTTTGTAGTTGCCACACCCTTGTTGGTGTTATTTTTTGCTAACAATATTTTACCTTTTATTATCCATTCTTTTCACTTTTCCAGTTTGTAGAATTTCACTAAATTGAATAGTCGGTCTTTTGTAGAGAGCCATCAGATGCTTAAGTCAAAATCCAACTGAACTTGTTATTTTCTTAGTATACTCCACTTCTTAGCGTTTTTTGGTTTGTTTTTTTAATCATTTCTGATATTATGATCCTATCATCCATTTTAATTTGAGCCAATGTTTTTCTCAATCTCTTTTATCTATATTGCATGTTTATTATGTTCTTTGGTGTTCTCCCAGAGGTTGCTCCAAAATTTTAATGTTTCACCTTTATCAGGGCAAGCATCTATGGTTGTAGTATTTCCTAGAAATGTTTTATAAAATGGATGCTGGTTTGTTGATAACTACTAATGTCAAAATTGTCATTTTATTTAATATCATTTATTTTTCTTTGAAACACCATAAAGCATTGATTTACTTGTCCCAGCTTCTGCCAACCTAGCAGTTCCAAAACACGTAAAAATGCAAGTAGAAAATAGGGACCACCTTTGATGGGAAGGTAACAGTGTTCCGTGGGCCTTTGGCATTGAGTCATGTTGGCCACATGACCACGGAGACGTCTTCTGACAGCGCTGGCTGCTACTGGGCTGCTGGGCTGCGACTACAACCACATGATCTTTGTTTTCATTGTTCCGTGTCAGTCTCGTGACAGGTCAGGACAGAGGAAGAGAGGAGAGGGGAGGGGAAGGAAGATTTCCAAGGCTCCCTGCCAGATTCCCACAAAGAACTCAATAGGGAAGACAGCAGGAGTCAGAAGTTGCTCCTGCTCCCATTGCTTTTTTGCCCACAGTGGGTCATTCTGTTTCTCTGTTTAGGGGTGGGAGTATCTTGCCAATGGGGCAAGGGTTGTCTAGTAATGTGGCACTTCCTCCATCAAAGCTGCTGGGAGAAAGAAGTCAGAACTAATGAAAGCTTGTTTTAAGTAACTGCGATCATTCTTTGCAGACGAAGTTGAGCAAATCAATTTGTATTGATTTCAGTATTGGAGCAAGTTACAGGGAAATGATAATTGTCTGTCAAGTTTATATGATTGCCTTTGGCCATATGGAAGTAAATCTTGAGGATGTGGGAAGATTTGTGGAAAAACAAGGGTCATTGCTTGTTTACTTAACCCTTACCCTTCCTGGCTGATTAAGTCAGCTTAGACTGGTTAAGGGAAGTGATTAACACTTTCTTCAGGCCAGCACAGATCCATTTGTGAATTTTCCATTCTCAGATAAGGTGATTGAGAAAATGATATCCTTATAGTTCCAGCTGCACCTGAGTGAAAACTGATTTTCTGGGTCGATTTCTACGGGGGGTGCATGTGTGTGATATTTCCAGTGTTGCAGATATAGTTTGTTTGAAATATTTCACACTTTGTTTCAACGTTTCATATAACTGAGTTTGCTTTAATTAAGGTGAGGGTTATCACTGAGATACTAGGGACGTGGTGGCGTAGTGGGTAAGATGTGAGCTTGTTGATCAAAAGGTCGGCAGTTCAGCAGTTCGAATCCCTAGTGCCGCGTAATGGGGTGAGCTCCCGTTACTTGTCCCAGCTTCTGCCAACCTAGCAGTTCCAAAACACGTAAAAAATGCAAGTAGAAAAATAGGGACCACCTTTGATGGGAAGGTAACAGTGTTCCGTGGGCCTTTGGCATTGAGTCATGTTGGCCACATGACCACGGAGACGTCTTCTGACAGCGCCGGCTCTTGACTTTGAAAAGGAGATGAGCACCGCTCCTTAGAGTCGGGAACGACTAGCACGTATGTGCGAGGGGAACCTTTACCTTATTACTGAGATGACACAAAGCAATGGAGACAATCTATTCCCTTGATAGAACATCTTCTGAGGTTTACATTTCCATTTTATTCACTACTTACTATTAGCATTTTCCATCCCCTCCCCCATGCTTCTTTTACAAAATTCTGGTTGTTTCAACTCATGGGAAATATATTCAAACATTTCTGTATTGAGCTACGTGGAAGAGAACCAGATGGTCTTTTATTATCAATTTAAACCATTTTTAAGTTGCTTTTTCTTTCCTTGCACTTTTTTTTTAGTTCCCCCCCCACCAGAATAGAAGCAATGAATTTCTGAATATGTAACCTGAAAATACAGTTGCTTAATATACAAGTGACCAACTTCAACACTGTTGGCAATCAAGTAATTAGTTTGTAGTTGCCACACCCTTGTTGGTGTTATTTTTTGCTAACAATATTTTACCTTTTATTATCCATTCTTTTCACTTTTCCAGTTTGTAGAATTTCACTAAATTGAATAGTCGGTCTTTTGTAGAGAGCCATCAGATGCTTAAGTCAAAATCCAACTGAACTTGTTATTTTCTTAGTATACTCCACTTCTTAGCTTTTTTTGGTTTGCTTTTTTAATCATTTCTGATATTATGATCATATCATCCATTTTAATTTGAGCCAATGTTTTTCTCAATCTCTTTTATGTATGTTGCATGTTTATTATGTTCTTTGGTGTACCAGAGGTTGCTCCAAAATTTTAATATTTCACCTTTATCAGGGCAAGTATCTATGGTTGTAGTATTTCCTAGAAATGTTTTATAAAATGGATGCTGGTTTGTTGATAACTACTACTGTCAAAATTGTCATTTTATTTAATATCATTTATTTTTCTTTGAAACACCATAAATCATTGATTTACTTCTTCTGAGGTATCCTTAATTGTCTTAGTTGATCTTATTATTTTTCAGTTTTCTGTCTTTCAGATTTCTTGAGACTGTTGGTAGCATTTCTTATTATAGTGATCATTTTTTTTCCAATCAAACTTTCCAATTTGGTTATTAAACTTTTGTTTTCTGGCATTCTGTCCAAATTCTGGTGCTATACTATAAATCAATTGATTCATTATAACCAAAACTAGAACTAAAAACTTTATTTCAATATTTTCCATAAATTTGCATCTTTCAAAACTTTTGATTTTGTTTTCTAACTGTCTTTTTCAATGATGGGAGCAGTATAGTTTGAGTTTTTCATATGTTCAATGATTTTTTCAGTTCTATTTGTTATCAGAGAACTGACATTCAGCATTCATTTGCTCTGGGTTTTTATCTATTTCTTTCATTTTTTTAAATTCTTCTTTTATTCTTCTTTAGTTTGATTTTTGACTTTTTAACTTGTAAATTTTAGCTTTGTTTTTTAATTTTGTTTTTAACTGTGTTTTTAGTCACGTTTTATATTATTTTATTATGTTGTTTGTAAACAACCCAGAATCACTTAGATGAGATGGGCAGTATCAAAATTTGATTAAATAAATAAATAAATTTCATCAATTTATTATCTGTCTTAGAAGTTAATAAAATGGAATGTTCCTCTTCAAAAAGTTCATTTCTTTGCTGACCTTCAATTTTATTTGTCTAGCTGTTATCAATATTATTAGCATTCACAGCTAGTTTTTCCAATTTTTGCAACTTTGTATCTATAAAAGCCTTTTTTTTCAAGGAGAAATCTTTTTTTGACCCATTAATCACTGTTCATCAGTTTCTAAACCTGAATATTTGCATTTCTATATATCCTAGCATGCTTTCTTTGTTCATATTGTCTTCTGCCTTATGGAGCAGTCTTTGCCCAGAAATTCAGATTAATTTGCCCTTAACAGATTTCCAGAAAGGCATGAAGATTTGGGTTTTCCCTCAAGCACTGGAGTTGGGATATTAATGGAGCCCAGTGTGAGTTTATGTTGTCAGAAAGTATTTATAGTGCCCTTGCTCTTTTTAACTGATTTTGACTGTGTATTGTGCTCCTGTTTTCCTGTTCACCACCCAGAATTCCATTGGCTAGATGGGTGGCCATATCCATTAATTAAACCAACCAACAAATCAACAAACATAATGCTTTATTAGCAGTAAAACAAATGTAAAATCATGAATTGGTAGCCAAGGCATGTTCTGACAAAACAGAAGATGAAAAAGTTCAGGCAAGCTACTGCCTTCTCTTTAACAGCTGAAGGTTAATATCTGATAGCCCATAACATCTTTGTCCTAATGCATTTATAATGATTTACTGAAACGATTCTGTGGCTAAGGAACTATAGTCATGTTCTTGTGAATGAAGTGTTACATCCTTTGATAGCTTTAGGGATATCAAGACTTCAGCTGATTGTTAATGATAATTTTACAAACTGTAATAAGGGTAAGGGCAATGTCATTAGTGTCAGTTAAGCTATTAATAACACCCATTGTGCCATTCCCAAATGTCATAGCCTCATGAGCACACATTACTATTGCCTGCTAAGACAACATATCATTGCGGCTGGTGAAAAAAAAAAGTGTAAATAGAAGGGCATGCCTCAGACTTCATGTTTTAAAAATGTGCTTTAGATTATACCTATTTACTGCAGATTCCGGAATCCCCAGGAAAAGTCAGTCTGCTGCATGTATGGATTGGAGGGGTTTGAAATGACTAATGTTGCAGCTGCGGTCTGGCTTCTGGTCCTTGGTCATGCTTCCTGATCAGTGTGGGTTTGGGTCTGCTTTCTGGGTGGATGTGGTGGTGACATCCTGTGTGGACCTCGTGAGTGTGGGTCTGGTGTCATTCCTCGTGTTAGGGACTCGTTTGTCAATAAGGCGGGTTTCCAAATGGCTGGTAGGCGGGAGGTGTCATCTCGTTTGTTCATGCTGTGTGGGCGTTTTCTATCTCAATGGCTTCTCTGATTATTCTGTTGTTAAAGTGTTCAGTTTTGGCGATTCATTATAACCAAAACTAGAACTAAAAACTTTATTTCAATATTTTCCATAAATTTGCATCTTTCAAAACTTTTGATTTTGTTTTCTGGCATTCTGTCCAAATTCTGGTGCTATACTATAAATCAATTGATTCATTATAACCAAAACTAGAACTAAAAACTTTATTTCAATATTTTCCATAAATTTGCATCTTTCAAAACTTTTGATTTTGTTTTCTGGCATTCTGTCCAAATTCTGGTGCTATACTATAAATCAATTGATTCATTATAACCAAAACTAGAACTAAAAACTTTATTTCAATATTTTCCATAAATTTGCATCTTTCAAAACTTTTGATTTTGTTTTCTGGCATTCTGTCCAAATTCTGGTGCTATACTATAAATCAATTGATTCATTATAACCAAAACTAGAACTAAAAACTTTATTTCAATATTTTCCATAAATTTGCATCTTTCAAAACTTTTGATTTTGTTTTCTGGCATTCTGTCCAAATTCTGGTGCTATACTATAAATCAATTGATTCATTATAACCAAAACTAGAACTAAAAACTTTATTTCAATATTTTCCATAAATTTGCATCTTTCAAAACTTTTGATTTTGTTTTCTGGCATTCTGTCCAAATTCTGGTGCTATACTATAAATCAATTGATTCATTATAACCAAAACTAGAACTAAAAACTTTATTTCAATATTTTCCATAAATTTGCATCTTTCAAAACTTTTGATTTTGTTTTCTGGCATTCTGTCCAAATTCTGGTGCTATACTATAAATCAATTGATTCATTATAACCAAAACTAGAACTAAAAACTTTATTTCAATATTTTCCATAAATTTGCATCTTTCAAAACTTTTGATTTTGTTTTCTGGCATTCTGTCCAAATTCTGGTGCTATACTATAAATCAATTGATTCATTATAACCAAAACTAGAACTAAAAACTTTATTTCAATATTTTCCATAAATTTGCATCTTTCAAAACTTTTGATTTTGTTTTCTGGCATTCTGTCCAAATTCTGGTGCTATACTATAAATCAATTGATTCATTATAACCAAAACTAGAACTAAAAACTTTATTTCAATATTTTCCATAAATTTGCATCTTTCAAAACTTTTGATTTTGTTTTCTGGCATTCTGTCCAAATTCTGGTGCTATACTATAAATCAATTGATTCATTATAACCAAAACTAGAACTAAAAACTTTATTTCAATATTTTCCATAAATTTGCATCTTTCAAAACTTTTGATTTTGTTTTCTGGCATTCTGTCCAAATTCTGGTGCTATACTATAAATCAATTGATTCATTATAACCAAAACTAGAACTAAAAACTTTATTTCAATATTTTCCATAAATTTGCATCTTTCAAAACTTTTGATTTTGTTTTCTGGCATTCTGTCCAAATTCTGGTGCTATACTATAAATCAATTGATTCATTATAACCAAAACTAGAACTAAAAACTTTATTTCAATATTTTCCATAAATTTGCATCTTTCAAAACTTTTGATTTTGTTTTCTGGCATTCTGTCCAAATTCTGGTGCTATACTATAAATCAATTGATTCATTATAACCAAAACTAGAACTAAAAACTTTATTTCAATATTTTCCATAAATTTGCATCTTTCAAAACTTTTGATTTTGTTTTCTGGCATTCTGTCCAAATTCTGGTGCTATACTATAAATCAATTGATTCATTATAACCAAAACTAGAACTAAAAACTTTATTTCAATATTTTCCATAAATTTGCATCTTTCAAAACTTTTGATTTTGTTTTCTGGCATTCTGTCCAAATTCTGGTGCTATACTATAAATCAATTGATTCATTATAACCAAAACTAGAACTAAAAACTTTATTTCAATATTTTCCATAAATTTGCATCTTTCAAAACTTTTGATTTTGTTTTCTGGCATTCTGTCCAAATTCTGGTGCTATACTATAAATCAATTGATTCATTATAACCAAAACTAGAACTAAAAACTTTATTTCAATATTTTCCATAAATTTGCATCTTTCAAAACTTTTGATTTTGTTTTCTAACTGTCTTTTTCAATGATGGGAGCAGTATAGTTTGAGTTTTTCATATGTTCAATGATTTTTTCAGTTCTATTTGTTATCAGAGAACTGACATTCAGCATTCATTTGCTCTGGGTTTTTATCTATTTCTTTCATTTTTTAAATTCTTCTTTAGTTTGATTTTTGACTTTTTAACTTGTAAATTTTAGCTTTGTTTTTTAATTTTGTTTTTAACTGTGTTTTTAGTCACGTTTTATATTATTTTATTATGTTGTTTGTAAACAGCCCAGAATCACTTAGATGAGATGGGCAGTATCAAAATTTGATTAAATAAATAAATTTCATCAATTTATTATCTGTCTTAGAAGTTAATAAAATGGAATGTTCCTCTTCAAAAAGTTCATTTCTTTGCTGACCTTCAATTTTATTTGTCTAGCTGTTATCAATATTATTAGCATTCACAGCTAGTTTTTCCAATTTTTGCAACTTTGTATCTATAAAAGCCTTTTTTTTCAAGGAGAAATCTTTTTTTTGACTCATTAATCACTGTTCATCAGTTTCTAAGCCTGAATATTTGCATTTCTATATATCCTAGCATGCTTTCTTTGTTCATATTGTCTTCTGCCTTATGGAGCAGTCTTTGCCCAGAAATTCAGATTAATTTGCCCTTAACAGATTTCCAGAAAGGCATGAAGATTTGGGTTTTCCCTCAAGCACTGGAGTTGGGATATTAATGGAGCCCAGTGTGAGTTTATGTTGTCAGAAAGTATTTATAGTGCCCTTGCTCTTTTTAACTGATTTTGACTGTGTATTGTGCTCCTGTTTTCCTGTTCACCACCCAGAATTCCATTGGCTAGATGGGTGGCCATATCCATTAATTAAACCAACCAACAAATCAACAAACATAATCCTTTATTAGCAGTAAAACAAATGTAAAATCATGAATTGGTAGCCAAGGCATGTTCTGACAAAACAGAAGATGAAAAAGTTCAGGCAAGCTACTGCCTTCTCTTTAACAGCTGAAGGTTAATATCTGATAGCTCATAACATCTTTGTCCTAATGCATTTATAATGATTTACTGAAACGATTCTGTGGCTAAGGAACTATAGTCATGTTCTTGTGAATGAAGTGTTACATCCTTTGATAGCTTTAGGGATATCAAGGCTTCAGCTGATTGTTAATGATAATTTTACAAACTGTAATAAGGGTAAGGGCAATGTCATTAGTGTCAGTTAAGCTATTAATAACACCCATTGTGCCATTCCCAAATGTCATAGCCTCATGAGCACACATTACTATTGCCTGCTAAGACAACATATCATTGCGGCTGGTGAAAAAAAAAAGTGTAAATAGAAGGGCATGCCTCAGACTTCATGTTTTAAAAATGTGCTTTAGATTATACCTATTTACTGCAGATTCCGGAATCCCCAGGGAAAATGACATTTCTGGGAGGCGTCAGATTGGGGAAGGCAACTCCTGAAGCTGGCAAATGGCATTGACATCTCTTGTGCATCATATATATATATTTATGTTTGTATTTTTGTCCGTTATAGATGAAGTATGTGTTGGATAGGCAGTGGTTGTCTTAGTCTACAAGAAACCCAATGGCTCCCTAGGACACACCATCTACCAGAAGAAAACACACACAAACCGCTGGTTAGGTGGTTGGTACTTCAAGGTTAATAAAATATGTCTCGGGAGAAGCAGAGTATCTATTGCATTCACTGGCAATAAAGTTCAGAGTTCTGGCAAAGTCCATTTGCCACCCTGTGTCTGGTACACACTATTCAATGAGAGTGTCAGCTTTGGAAGCCATACTAGGCCGGAAGCTTCCCTGCTTTCTCATGTGTGGGAAAGTAGGAGGGGGCGTTTAGCAGAGGGGCCCATTAGACACAATAACATTCTTCCTGCCGGTCAAGGTCAGGCTGGTCCTGCAGCTGCAGAAGGAGTGGTCGGAGTGATGTATCGAGATGGGACGATTGGTGAATGGAGCATGTGATCGGCAGAGGAATCAGGGATTGGATTTTGGAGTTTTGATTTACTGAGGGAAAACTCACATCTCTCAAATTAGGATTTTCCCAGATGTGCCAGTTTACCTAGCCTAGTAAAAGAAGTTTGAAAGATACTTGCTTCAGAGTTTTTACTTGGGGAGGGGGTTTTCTGGAACGCTGACAGAGACCTTTGGCCTGATCATATCCCATGCTGTATAAAAGACTTGAGGAGTAGACCAAGAACAAGAGTTTAATTGCTACTGCCACGGACTGAAAATCATCCCTCAAAGTTAGTGGAGCAAGGCCAAAGGGAAATAAAGATAGCTTGAGCCAGTAGTAGGGTATAGTCACCCACACTCAAGCCTTCACTTTCATGAAGCATCCAGTTTTGGTCACCATATTTTAAAAATAATATGTTGAGACTCTGGAAAGAGTGGAACAAGAGAGACAGCCCTCTCCTTCGGCCCTCAGATGGAGAATCAACAGCCCCCAAGTCTGGAGGTGGCTGATGAGGGAGAGGAGGAACAGCTGAGTCCAGTGCTTGATGCATAGATGTGCAGAAGGCAGAGAAGAGGAGAGCAATGGAAATCTATGGGTTGGTCCTTCGGACAGAAGACCCACCACTGCTAACGAAGCCCTATCCTAGTTCTGGGGGTAAAAGGCAAGGGGCGAAGAAGAATAGATGTGGCAGACAACTACTCATCTTCTGACAGAACGGTCTTGTTAGCCTGAGTTGAGAGAGAAACTTTTTGCTGGGGCTGCCAGCACTCCTAATTAAAAGAAGCTTTGTGTACACCTCAGAGGGTGTGTCGTGTTTGGGGAGCTGAGTCAGAAAAGCTGGGGACTAAAACATATGAAAAATAATTGCCGGAATTGGGTATCTCTAGCAAAAAGAAAAACTAGGGATTACATAATAGCGGTGTCCCAATTTCTGAGGGGATGCCACAAAGAAGAGGGGTTCAACCTATTTTCCAAAATAACAGAAGGCAAAACAAGAAACAATAGATGGAAACTAATCAAGGAGAGAAGTAACCTAGACTTAATGAGAAATTTCTAAGAGTGATTAACCAATGAAACAACTTGCCTCCAGAAGTTGTGAGTGCTCCATCACTGGAGGCATTTAAGAAGAGACTGGGCAGCCATTTATCTGGAATGATTTAGGGGGTTGGACTAGAAGACCTCCAAGGTCCCTTCTAACACTCTTGTTATTCTATTATTTTGCTATTCTGAAGCCTGTCTCCAATCTCATGATGGTTGGTATTGGAGATACATTTTGGGACTTGAAGAGTGATCTTAAAAATTTAGATCGAACAAGTTGTAATTGTACGAAGTTGGAAAAGGAGCCCAAGGGAGCACTGTAAAGAAGTTGTGCTATTGACTTAGCTTTGAAAGGTTTCAGTGCTGCAGGAATGTAGAGACTACCTCTTGTCTTGAGGAATTTGTGATGGTTGAGTTCCTCTGTACATTTTCAGCCACATAGTCCCCATTGGGTTTAGAAATGACTTATTGTCATATATTTACCTGTATTTTCAATTTATTTTTATTTTATTTATTTATTTAATTTTGTCATAACAATATATGTAGGTATCGTACAAAAAGATTATATAATATATAAACACATATATGAGTAAATATAAGGAGGTATAAGCATATATATATATAGGAAGAAGAAAAGAAAAACAATAGGACAGGAACGGTAGGCACGTTTGTGCGCTTATGCACGCCCCTTTTGGTCCTCTTAAGAATGGGGTGAGGTCAATAGTAGAGAGTTTTTGGTTAAAGTTTTAGGATTATAGGAAGAGACCAGAGTCAGGTAAAGTATTCCAAGCACTGATGATTCTGTTACAGAAGTCATATTTTCTGCAATCTAGATTAAAGCAGTTGACATTAAGTTTATAAAAAAATTAATGAACAATGTATTTAAAATTTTAAACATGGACTTTTGACAATATATATACTTATGTGTGTAGGCATACACGAGTTAGTCTATCAAAGAAAATCCCTTCCTAAATGTCAAGATCACTATTAAAACTAAGTCTCATTTCTTAGGTATAATTCATTTCCTACAGGAATGTTCAGTTCTGGTCCTGAGTATCAAGTGCAATAACTGAAGTCTTAAAGACCCTAAATTTAATGTTCTGTATTACATAAAAAAAATATGGTCAGCATAGGACGGAAGTGAATGTTTGTAAATGTTGTTCTAGGAGCTATATTTTGAATGAAGTAAAACAGAAAGGACTTCTTAACCCTGTGACAATCATAATTGGGTAACTCCTGTGATCATGATTGCTCAGTGGCTGCAAAGCAGAAAATGAAGACTGTAAAAATGTCACATGAAGAAAAATGCAGAATGGGTTTAAAATGCCTTTAAGTATCTAGAAGAAATATGATAAATGTTTTTCTGCAACATTGATCATACTGTATCAAAGAAAATATTAGTGTGCGGGGAGTCATGATTATGTTGGCAGTAATTCTCAGAGTCAGAAATTACCAGGAGGTGTCATCCTTTATCATCTGAACTTTTATTGGTTGCTATTATTTAAAAATGTCCCTGTATTGGTCCTCTAACTAGACTTTTTTAAAATGAAAACTGGGTTCATTAGTAGTACAGTAACTAAATCAAAAATTCAGATACCATTTGTATTTCAGAATGTTTCTTCTATACATATTCTAATATTTCATGAATATGAATACTATCTAGGTAGTCCTCACTTACTGATCCCTCATTCAGTGATCATTCAGAGTTATGACGAGTTTGAAGTTGTGGCTTCTATAGCATCCCTATGGTCATGTGGTTGCATTTCAGGTGCTTGGCAAATGGCACAACACTTCACAAATGGCTTCCAAGAAGCAAAGTCAAAGGAGAAACCAGCAGGTCAGAGTCATGTTACATCACACTGAACAACTGTGAGTAATTCACTTAATGACTGTAGCTGAAACTGATGAAGTCTGGCACAATCATGTAATATTTCTTTTTTCCCCCCAACAAATTATTTATTTATTGTTGTTAGTTGCGAAGTCGTGTCTGACCCCATGGACAACATTCCTCCAGGCCTTCCTGTCCTCTACCATCCTCTGGAGTCCATTTAAACTCATGCCTACCGCTTCAGTGACTCCATCCAGCCACCTCGTTCTCTGTCGTCCCCTTCTTCTTTTCCCAGCATTAGGCTCTTCTCCAGCGAGTCCTTCTTTCTCATTAGGTGGCCAAAGTATTTCAGTTTCATCTTCAGGATCTGGCCTTCTAATTATTAATTAATTAATTAATTAATTATTAAACACATATTAAAACATTGGACACGGTGTAACCGTCCTGGCATTATCTTTGCCATATATATTAAAATAAAAGATAAGTATCATATATACCTTACTACTTATATACATTTGGTCTATTCAGTATTTACATATATAAACACATCATTTTTCTATCTATATTACTTATACATTTGTCTTCTCCACTTTCATTCTATTGTAATACATATATAACCTTAGTTCTCCATTCTATAAATTCTAATCAGTTCATATTTTTTATCCCTCCTTTTCATTCCAACCCGTGACAAAATTTGTTCCATATCTCATAGTATTCTGACTCGCCTTTATTTTTCAGTTCCAGCGTTAATCTATCCATTTCTGCACATGTCAAAAAAATTTTAATCACTTCATCTTCTAGGGGGATTTCCTTATTTTTCCAATTGGAAAATGAATCATGTGATATTTCATTGTATGACCATGCCGCTTAGTGACAGAGTTGCCATTCCCAAATACAGGCAGTAAGTGAGGACTAGCTGTACTAAAATCAGTATCAGTTTGGTTGTAAAATATGCCTCAAAAATAAATTCTCCTCACCTCAATTTAGTCAGACAGGCTGCTGGTGCATAATTCTGTACCAGAATCCCATCAGCATAAAGTCCCCTATTAATGAATTATTTGACCAGAGCAGCTATAGAAATGTGAAAATGCACACATACAAAGTTCAGTAAGGTGCTTCCATTGCTTCAGTTTTACTGGCTGTATTCACAGACCCTGCTAAGACACAGCCTCGTTAGCTGTTTAATTTACAAATTTATATATATATATATATGTTTTCTGAGGTTTTCGCGGGTGTTTGTACGTAGGTCTTCGGTTATTCAGGTTTTCTCCCGCGTAAAATTGGAAGTGTCTTGGCGACGTTTCGATGAAGTCCCATTCGTCATCTTCAGGCTGGGTGTTTACAACTTCGTGCTTCTAGGAGAAACATTTCTCCGAGAAGCACGAAGCTGTAAACACCCAGCCTGAAGATGACGAATGGGACTCATCGAAATGTCGCCAAGACACTTCCAGTTTTACGCGAGAAAACCAATAACCAAAGACAGACAGACAGACAGACAGATATATATATATATATATATATATATATATACATATATATATATATATACATATATATATACATACATATATATATATATATATATATATATATATATATATATATATATATATATATATATATATATATATATATATACACACATACATACATACATACATATATACATAAAATATTGTCAAAATAAGTAAGCAGGATCATTTTTATTAAAATAAGTAATAATCAACTCCATTTGCAAAACCAGAAAACTAATATTCTGACATTTTATGAGGCCCTGCATATTGTGAGGCCCTAGACCAGTGATGGCTAACCTTTTCCATACCAAGTGCCCAAGGCGTGCATGCACACGAATGCACGCCTGCCCAAACCCCCAAAATGCATGTGTGTGCCCCTGCACGCACCTCCCCCATGCATGCTTGCCCCCTGCATGTGCCTCCCTGCACATGCACAGCAGAGACCTGAAGACCAGCTGGCTGGTGGGAGGCACGCGCACATGCACAGTGGAACTGAACCGGAACGACGGCTTGCATGCCATCAGAGAGGACGCTGCATGCCACCTCTGGCACACATGCCATAGGTTTGCCATCACAGCCCTAGACTGTAACTCCTTATGCTCAGGCCATAAAGGGTTTCAAGTCCTTTACAAAAGTACCAAAATAAATGCAATATTCCACCAGGCAAGAAAATAAGTATGTCCATCTCCCCCCACCCCCCATTCTTTGTCTGAAAGGCTGAAACTGGCAGGATGTTTTTCTTTGGAACCCAAACAATGGAATTCACCACTGGTGAATGGCTCCTTTAAAAAAATGTTAACATACATGTAGTTTGTTAATAAACCAAACCTAAGTAATCTGAAAAATAGATGTAAATTGCAACATTTCTGCTTCTTGAAATACATAACCTCAAGGTTCTTCTAATCCATGGGTGTCAAACCCGCAGTGTCCCATTGCCATCATATGACACCTCGTGACATTTTTTCCCTTCATGGAGCTGGGGTGGGCATGGCCTGTGCATGGCCTGTCCAACCCGCCAGCTTTCCCCCATATTCTCTTCCAGAAGCTTCTAGTAATACACAATATGTAAGATGGTGTTGCTAGGCTGCAAAGTTTCTACTCTACTCATCTATTTTAGCTGCTGCTCATGCAGTTGAAGAAGCTTGAAGTATATGAAAAGAATTCTGCCCTCCCCAAATTGGGTACCATTCTGCAGAATGTTGAGGTTTGGTTCCCTCACTCTGTTCTGCACATCTGCATCATACCTTCCTCGATTGATTGGTGGCACAGTGGTTAGTATTGCAGTATTGCAAGCTAACTGTGTCCAAATGCCAGGAGTTTGATCCTGACTGGCTCAAGGTTGACTCAGCCTTCCATCCTTCCAAGGTCAGTAAAATGAGGACCCAGATTGTTGGGGGTAGTCTGCTGACTCTGTAAACCGCTTAGAGAGGGCTGTAAAGCACTGTAAAACGGTATATCAATCTAAATGCTATTGCTATTTGTTGTGGTCTTGTATTTCCTTTTTTGCCGCTGAATTGATGGAAGTCAGCAGTTCTATATTCTAACTTGAATTGCTTAGTCTGCTACTAGATGTGATTTCATAGTAAACAACATTACATTGGACAGATGGCCTATGTTTACAGCAACCATATGTCCTTTATTTCACAAAGCTGTCCTTTAGATTTTATTTTATTTTCAGAAGCTTACTTTTGTCCTTTAGTTTGGTCATTTAACTTTTGCCATTTACCATGACTATTACAAATACAAATGGTACCACTTAATGTACAGATTTCACATTCATATGAAAAATATGGAAATTGATTTGTCTTTTTAAAATAGATTTACGCATACGGTTTTATTTCATATATTTTAATCGGAATATGCGCTTTTGTAAAGTTTTTCTTGGTTTTGCTCCTGAATTCTGTAAACATAAACCATTAAAATATTTATAAACTTCTTTCAGACTTTGCCTCTTTTCAAGTTTCTCCTTTATTTTTTCCAAGAAAATATGGCCATCATACCTATATTCTAAACTGAATATCTCAGCACATTGTTACAATTATTTGCCAGCCTCATTGTACTGATTTTTAATTCCCCCTCCCTCTTTTCATAAAGTTGTTAAGATAATGGCGCAAGACTACTTAATTAAAATACTGGGCATTTATGCATATTTTTAAAAAGAGATAAACCGTAGTCCATGTAGAAATAAATCAGAACCAAGAATAATGGGTTTAGTAGAACATCTGCCTCTCAAATAAGGAGGAATGGTGGGATGCATTAGGAAAGAAAGAAGAAATGGAGAAGAACAAGTCAGGCAAAAAAGTATGCCCATCCTTGGAATGAACAAAGAAGCGAACAAACTCAGCATTATTTCCTTTTAGTATGTTGTATTCTAATTAATTTCATATTTTCAATATTAACACACTTTAAGTACTGTTTTAATAATAATTTTACTAAATATTATAATTACAGTAGCAAAAAGCTAATACAGACTTTAAAAAAAGAATAAAAAGAAAGAATAGAAAATGCAGAAAAGAAAAATAGAGAAATAAAAAGCATAATAAAGAAAAAGAAAAGAAATATACAAAGAAGTGACTTCCCACCTTCATCACAAGTATAAACAATTTATAATTTATCTCCTCCTTTTAAAATACTACAAATTATCCCTTCTTCCCATATCACATCTCTTATCTACAAACAAATCTACAAAGTATTATATAGTGGAACTGAAATAATAATAACATTATTATTGTGTGTTACAACTGATGTTGGACAGGTTTCTGCTTTCTGATTCAAATCCCCTTATGATCCCTGAATCATGGAACTGGGCATTGTAAAGGTAGCATCTAGTTATTTTGAGGTACCCAATAGTAATGTTGTTTGAGATTGGGCTACATTAAGAGGAGGATGAGGATGTTGAGGATGACGACAACGATGACAATAAAAAATAAATCAAAGATAATAACAATAGTAATAGGTGTCTTGGGTACAATCCCCAAACAATTGGATAACTATTTGAATAGCATCAGCATTGACAGATCCACTTTCAGTCAATTGCAAAAGGCAGCTTTACTTGGAAGAGCTTTCTTCCTGCAACAATATCTGTAAGACCGTCAGACATCAACATCTGCCTATCCCAGGTCCTTGGGAAGAACTCAGTAGGTAGATAAAAATGCCAAATCCAGTCTGAACATTTGACTGACTCTGTGCGACGAACCACCATAATAACCTTTTGCTTTTATTCTGGAAGTTCCAGAATAGGTGTATCTGTCTCCTTTTCCTTTATATCCAGAAAAATAGGAAAAAGAGCATGTCTAACCAAAGACAGTCGGTGAATACCCCAGTCTCTTTGGACCCACTCTGATACCTTGGCCATGATTTTATATTCTCACAAATGGTTCTTAAGCAGGTTGCTTTAATTTTTTTATCTACAATTTTTATTAAAAGAATATTTTACAAAGATTTTAAAAATTATGGATAGAGGAAGTAATAGAAGATTATAAAAGGGTAAAAGAAAACGAGAATCATAATAACAACAACACTAAAGAAAATATCTAAAGAAGCAACCTCCAATCTTTACAGCAATTGCAAACATAAAAATTACTATTTTCCCTCCCTTATTGCATATCCTAGCTCCTTCCAGAGGTGGATTTCAGCAGGTTCTGACCAGTTCTGGAGAACCGGTAGCAGAAATTTTGAGTAGTTTGGAGAACCAGTAGTAAAAATTCTGACTGGCCCCACCCCCATCTATTCTCTGCCTCCCAAGTCCCAGCATATCAGGAGGAAATGGAGATTTCAGTATCCTTCCCCTGCCTTGCCCACCAAGCCACGCCCACCAAGCCATGCCACGCCCACCAAGCCATGCCACGCCCACCAAACCACGCCCACAGAACCAGTAGTAAAAAAAATTGAAACCCAACACTGGCTCCTTCCCATAAACAAACCTTTTTATTCAATAAATCATGAAATCAGTCATTCATTTTTATCAATATTCAGCAAAAAGCCTCTAAAGGGTTTCCAGGCTTTTGTAAAAGCACTTGAAATTCCCTCCTTAATCAAACAAGTCAATCTGGCCATTTCTGCAAACTCAGCCATCTTCACAATCTGTTTCTCCATTATTGGTGTTTCGGTTTTCTTCCATCTTTGTGCACATAATAGCCTCATCACAGTATATTTTCCAAATATAAAACCATCGCCTTTTCACTTTTTCACAAGTCTATCATGCATGATCCAATGTCCCTTCATGTTTTTCCCATTTCCAAGAGTGAGGAGAAAAATCCTTATACATCTTGGCAGAAAGCCAAAAGGCTTCTGCCACCCAGTTGGCATTTGCCATCTTCTTCCTCCCACAGCCAATCAAGCATTGCCACCCTGGCCCTGCATGAGGCAGCTGCAGTCCACACAAGACTTTCTTCCCAAGTTGAGCATGGCAATTTCCTTATGAAAATGGCAAAAGTCAACTGGGATGGCAGAACACAGAATAGAATAGAATAGATTTTTTTTATTGGCCAAGCGTGATTGGACAAACAAGAAATTTGTCTTAGTGCATATGCTCTCAGTGTACATAAGAGAAAAGAATCATAGGGTACAACACTTAATGATAGTCATAGGGTACAAATAAGCAATCAGGGAAAAATATCAATATAAATTGTAAGGATAAAAGCAACAAGGTTACAGTCATATAGTCATAAGTGGAAGGAGATGGGTGATGGGAACAATGAGAAGATTAATAGTGCAGACTTAGCAAATAGTTTGACAGTGTTGAGGGAATTATTTGTTTAGCAGAGTGATGGAGCGGCAGGGTGGCAGGAGCCTCAGAGTGAGGATGGTGAGAGCGATTGTAGCTGGGCCTGGCCTGGGGTGAGTTGGTTGCAGCTTCCGGGAGCAGCTGAGCTTTGCAGTATGCTGCTGGGCAGGGCTGGGCTTTACACACTGCAAAAGGACCTGGGCTGCACAGCAGCTCAGGAGCTTCTGAATTCAACAGAATGAATTTTTATCCATTTTCAGCAAAAAGTCTGTAAAAGATTTCCAGTCTTTTAAAAAAGTAAAAGTAGTTCCCTCTGTTGTTGTCTGCCAGCAGCCTGCAAAGCTGGCAACAGAGTAGGACAGCGATGAGGCTGAGGTGAGGCCAGGGCCATCGGGGAGTGAGGTGCGGACTCCAGAGCCTCCAGAGACTGATAGTAGTGAGGAAGAGGAACAGGAGGAGCCTGTTCCTAATGCACGCATGAGAAGAGCTGCCAGAAGGCAAGCACAGCTCAAGCAAAAAGGACAACTCGGGAGTAGGGCCAAGAGATGATTGGCCTCTCCCATAAGTCTTAAAACAGACCAGTAACGGCGTTTGGGCTTTGCTGGAAAACAACATTGATAGCTTTGTCTTCTGCTTCGTCTACGTCTTGCATTTATTTTTGTGACTTCTTAATGTTTGCCAAGAAAGGCCTTTGGCAGTTTGCCTAATTGGACCAAGTTTGCGATAGGACTGAGGAATTTCTGTTGGGAGGAATTTGTTTTAATTTGAGCTGAACAACGCTGGGAATGAACTAATTCTCAGCTGTTCGAATAAAGTTTGCTTTTTCACGGACTGAGTTTCCTACTACCTACTTGGGCCTGGGTCACAACACACTCTTTAATCAAACAAGGTGACCCCCTGAGATCCATGATGAGCCAAGAAGCCCCTTATTTCTCTGTGTATGTGCGCATGCGCGCACACATGTGTGCACACCTAGGGGATATCTCTTTCACTGCAATCATAAATAAATGTAGATAGCATCTGGACCTAATCTAATTGTATATGGTGTTTGGGGCTATGAAATGAATTGGTTTCAAATTTCTTTGGATTTAATTTATATTTAAATTGTATAAACTTTAAATCTAGTTAAGATGCTCAATCTCCAATGATAGATACAATAATTTTCTCCTTTTGCCACTTTAAAAAACAATAATTTGGTAACTGTTGAACTTTCTAAATGACTACAGGACCTATGCGCCAAGATACTACTCTCCATCTAGCTCAACTCCCAGACTTGTTTTTGAACATTTTGATTCTCAGGCATGGTTGCTAGCAAAGAAGAAGACAAAGTCAACTTTTCCTTTCTAAATCACAGATGTCTCTTCCACCATTCCTATGGTTCCATATTTCTACTACACCGCTGCTACTCAACAAGGGGTGGGTTCTACTTACCTTTACTACCAGTTTGCAATGGGGCCATGTGTGCTCGCTCGCTCACTTCACTTGCGCTTCTGCGCATGCGCAGAAGCTTCCTGATGACATCTGGGTCAGTGGGTGGAGCCTCTCGCCAGTTTTACTACCGGTTCTTGTGAAACCAGGGGCAATCCACCACTGCATTCAACCCAACTTTCTATGAATAAAATACCTTGGGTAAAGATTTAAGTGCTGGAAAGAAAAAACAAGAAGAGTCTCAAGCAAGTAATCCTAAATAATAATCAAGTACAGATAGTCCTCAACATATGACTGTAATAGACCGTGCCCACAATTAGTCATATGTCGTAATGAACATAAAAAGGGTCACCAATGTGACCAATCCAATTTTATCTTTTTTTTTTGTGGCAGCCATATTAAGTGGAACAGTGGTTCACTGTGGGTGTGGATTTGTCATAAAACCAGAAGTTAAACTAAAAAAAAATGTAAAAAGTGGAAGGGGCCTGACCATTGGGACTTCAAATCCAGGTTGTAAGTCCACCTTTTTGGGTGAGTTATAACTTCGGTAAATAAGCAACCTGCTGTAAGTTGAGGAGTACCTATATTTCCATTCCTCTGGCCTTAAAAAAAATTTGCCTCCTTCCCTTTCCATATCACCTCATTCGATTCATCAAACTTCTTCCTGGTTTGTTTAAGAAATTTTCCTACCTGGAGATAGATTTTAAAGAATACCACTCCTCACCAAGTCAATTCCCAAATTCTCTCCAGATAGGCTAGGATTCATGACAGCTATTTCCTATTTCTGTCTTGTAAAGAAACAATTTGTCTTTCAAAAGTGACTATCTAAAAAGCAACTTGACTTATGGTCAACAAAATCCTAGGCAACTCTACTCAGAAGAATGTACTTTGGGAATTGGTAAATAAAGCAATTTGATCAAGACATTCCAAATGCTGTTTTTAAGGTAAGCTAGGAGCAATTGTACTTTCAACCACCTTGCAAAGAAACATACTGCACCGAATAAGTTATTATTCATTAAATAATTGGAACTACTGGCTATACAATCTTACCTAAATGAATTGAAAAGAAAATAAGTTTGATTTCAATGGGGCTACTACCACTGAAGCAAATGAACTTTTTGATTGCAGACTGAAATTTTCAGAATAGAATGTTCTCCTGCTCTTGTGCCCATCCTAAGTAATAAACAGCTCTGTCTGTGCAGCCTAAAAATCCACTGGATGGCACTGTTGCATTCATCTGATACCAGCACTACTCCAAATTCCTTGAGTTTTGGAACTGGCAATGCAGTAAACTATGTAAAGGAAATTTGCCAGAATTTGACTCACAGGTTCTGCCTCGTACATAATTCTTGCAGTTGGAACAGATGTTGTACATGCAGTATTTTTGCGATTTAGATAGTTCACGCCATCAGCTTGTGCATCTCGTCTCCGGAGTAATTCACTGAAATAAGCACAGCTTACTCCCAGGTGAAAAGTCACCTGATCGCAACAGGCTTATGTATAGACTTATTTTTTAAAAAGCATATACTCTTTATCAAGGTTTGTTCAGTTATGTACTTACACCACAGACCAAGCACAGTTGTGTTTCAACTCCCAGAATTCCCAATAGGAATTTATAGGCAATAGGTAAGCTGTTGACTCTGATGGCTGAAAGTTAGTATCTGGTGGGCCGAAGATCAGAGGTGGGTTTCAGCAGGTTCTGACCAGTTCTGGAGAACTGGTAGCAGAAATTTTGAGTAGTTTGGAGAACCGGTAGTAAAAATTTTGACTGAGCCCGCCCCCATCTATTCTCTGCCTCCCAAGTCCCAGCTGATCGGGAGGAAATGGGGATTTTGCAGTAACCTTCCCCTGGATTGGGGAGGGAATGGAGATTTTACAGTATCCTTCCTCTGCCACGCCCACCAAACCACGCCCACCAAGCCATGCCATGCCCACCAAGCCACACCCACAGAACTGGTAGTAAAAATTTTTGAAACCCACCACTGTCGAAAATGCTCAAAAAGAGTCATTTCAGTTGCCATGAGTGTCAAAGAGATTCCTCCAAAAGAGGTCCATATACCCTTCCCAGTATTCACAAAAACACTCTCAAATCTGAAAATGAATGTTAGAACTGAGCTACAGGCTGTTCTCAGAAGGGATTTATTTAGGAGCTGACCAGGTAGTCCTTGCTGTGAGGAGGCAGGACCAGAATATACAGGAGAACTTAATGATCAGCAAGAGTAGGTGTGGCCAGCCAGGAGTTGAAGACATTCTAGGAAGAGGGATCTCCAACCTTGGCAACTTTAAGACTTGTGGATTTCAACTCCCAGAATTCCTCAGCCAGCAAAGCAAAGCTGGCTGAGGAATTCTGGGAGTTAGTCCACAAGTCTTAAAGTTGCCAAGGTTGGAGACCACTGTTCTAGGATGTGATGAAATAGCGACCTTCACACTACAGAATCAGAAACCCTTTGTATTGAGGAGTACCAGAATCTAGAACGTTTTCACGGGATTCATTTGTCATCAGAATCATTTGCCTTCTTGAGTCTGGCTGGGATTTGAGAAGGGATGTGGAAACGGTTATGGTTCAATACATTTGACGGTCAGGAAAAAGCTCCCTTACAATACATTCAGATAAGCAGCCTTTCTGTCTCCCCATTTTTCGGGATCTGATTTGAAACATGGCCAAAATGGATTATTTTTGAATTTTGTTTGGATTTTCTGGTCATGAGAAAGAAGTTGTGAAAGATGAAAGTTGGAGATGGTGGAGGATTGGTGGGATATATTCCTACCACAGGAGGAAGGAAGCCTGCTGCCCTTTTAATCCAGAATGGGGCAACTCGCCACGGCCAATTCACCACAGCTAATTTGCTGTGAGGCAACTTGCCACAGGATAATTCAATAATTTTATTTAATTATTTAAAATAATTTTTTTTAAAAAATTTAATTTTAATCATTCACATTTCACTGTGTCCCTCCTTTTGCATCCTTTCTTTAATGATTCTATTCCACCATTTCTTTGATATTATGTAACTTTTGCCCCATGCCAAGTTGTCCCATTAGCAAGTTGGCCATGGCAAATTATCCGGTGGCGAGTTGGCTGTGGTGAGTTCTCTCTATGCCCTGAGAAAAAGAGCCAGTGGAGTGGAAAAGAAGGACTTGCTTCTCCCTCCTCTCTGCAATCTCTCATCTCCAAGCTGTGAATGTCTCGGCTTCTTGAGTGAAGTTAGTAACAAAACACTTAACTAAAGAGTTCTTTGGCTGGTTGGAAATTGGTATCTCCCCTTCCCATGAATTACTCAGTTCAGGAAAACAGTGGAAATATATATATATATAAATAATTAGTCTCAGTGGCAAGCCACTGGACATTTGGTACTCTGTGGGATTCATTTCATACCAATTGTTCTGTCCCCTCCCGGCCTCATCCACGCGAGCTGGCTAAACGAGCCAGTAATTGAGTTCACGGCTGCTATCAGTCCTGGCAGGGAATCTGCAGCTGCCTGCCAAAGTCTTCCCTTATCTTGGGTTTGCCGGGCAACCAGGTAGTCAGCAATCCAGGCCGAATGTTCAGCTCAATTCTCCATGAGTCAAAGAGTTCAGCTCACTTCTCCATGAGTCAAATAGTTCAGCTCAATTTTTGCTCGTCACGGAGCAGAAGAGCAGCCAGGGCTGCTTTTATACTCTGTGGGGTGTGGCTCCGTGATTCAGCATTCTCTAGGCCTGCCCCACCCCTTCCTTTGTTGTAGCCAGCTCTCGTATCTCCGAAACCTGGGATCCAACCAGGCCTGATTGCCATCAGCCAGGTCTGGAGGTGTGGCCTGGGGGGGAGAGAGTCAGGGGATGGAGGCCTCGTTATCTCCTCCACCTGTTCTGGCTCCTGGAGCTGAACCAGGGAATCCGGTGCTCCAGAGGTAAGTCCTGATGGCCCTTCCCCCTCACTTTCCGAGTCACTTTCTGGCAGGGGGCCCGGCTCGGGGGGCGCAGACACAACACCAATTCATTTCAACAACAGCACCTTCATCTAGTTAGCTTACAGTCATATCCCCCAAAAGCCTCTTACACGAATGTAGTTTAAAGACCTGCACTATAAATCAAATCCACTAAACCAGATAAACAGGAAAAAAGTGATTGTAAGATATGTTCCCATTGCAGATATCCAAGGTTTACAGTAATAATCCAATGGATTTTTTTGATACTATGCTACTGGGATCGGTACAAAGCTATAAACTGCATAGGAAAGTGGGTCTTCTAAAACTCCAAATATCTTTTTAAATGATTGACATATTCAGGGCATTGTACCACATAATTTCCTGCAAAGAAAACAGTAAGAATTGGAATTATTTTGAATACACCTGCATTGCATAAAAACCAGAATACATCCTATTGCTTGGGTTTTGTTATTTTCCTCAGCAACTAAATGTAATCTTGGTTCTTGATATGCATTTTTAAATACAGAGAGAAAAATAAAAACTGCTGCCCTGAAATGGCTTCAAATTTGTTTCTATATTTAGAAGGCATTGCAAATGTCTATATTCCTTTCTCTTTGCCATCAAATTTTTTGTTTGACTTATTTTATGAATTTAAGGATGCTAGTCCTGTTTATGAAGGATTCTTGGCCTGTGCTTTAGGCTGTGGGAATTTACTCTCTGCTTCTGTAAAACATCACAGGGCTCCATAGCATGCTGTCCATAAGATGCTTTGATCCAAATTTGCAGTCATTGTTTCCACATTTAGGCGCTGGAAGGGACATCAAAGAAACGGGTGGACTGAATTTAGTGGATGCCAGAACAGTACAATAATGCTCAGAGGATACAAGCAAATCCCTCAAGCAAGAAGGGTTGCCAAGTCTCTCAAGTAATAAAAGCACTAAATTGACAGTGTATCCTTGACAAATGCATAATGCAATGAATGTCAAGGGAAGAAACTAGCTTGCTGCAAAGTTGGGAGGAGAGAAGAAAAAGATTGGGAACAATTGGTAGTATTTGCACATTTCCTCCAGGTAGTTTCGCAGAGAAAGGAAAGGAGACAATGCAGATGAACGTGAGCACTATTGGAGACAAGAAGAAACCTGCTAGCTTCCTCCCCCCCTACCCCGCCAATCTTTGTAACTAGAAACAAAACATGATAAAAAATAATTACTTATGACTAAGGATTTTTTTTAATGGCCATAAATTAGTCCCCGTACCCTTTTTCCTACTTGTCTTTTTGTCAAGTTCAGATTTAATGTCCATATGGCACTTGTACAAACTGCTCTATTTCTTAGCTGATGCTATTTGAACCTGTCCCATGAATTCGAAGAAGAGCATTGAATCGTAGGTAGAGCTACCCACCTGTCTCTCCCAGACCACTAGCACACTGTTTTTCCTTCTAAAATTGAAAGATACAAACATCCCACGGAGCCGCAGTGGGGCACTGGTTAGAATGCAGTACTGCAGACTATTTCTGCTGACTGCCGGCTGCCTGCAATTTGACAGTTTGAGTCTGACCAGGCTCAAGGTTGACTCAGCCTTCCATCCTGCCGAGGTGGGTAAAATGAGGGCCCAGATTGTTGGGGGCAATAGGCTGACTCTGTAAACCACTGAGAGAGGGCTGTAAAAGCACTGTGAAACAGTATAAGTGCTATTGCTATCCCACCCCTCACAAATATTTTTAATTCTGTCTTTGTCGGCTCTGTTCACAGAGCTTTACCATCTCGCCTATTGCTGTGATCTGGATGAATTAGGTCATCTTCTTAGATATTAAATTACCAGCGAATAGAAACCAAAGGTTATTGATGCAGGCAGTGCAAAAAATTAATATACAAATTCTCACCCGTCCGCTTGCCACTCTTGCTAATTATAAATTTTAAAGGCAAAACCATATGAATTCAAATAACCAAATAATGGCAGGGAATTATTTTCTGTTTACTTTAGGGAAGAATAGGGAGTATCTCAGAAACCAAAACATATGATGATGACACGTTCTAATATAAATGTAGTTTGCGCTTGCCCCATTATAATCTTTCTTCTATTATATTCTGGACTGTGAAGTAGCAGGAGAAGGCTTTTTAAAAGAAGCAAGTATAAGGATTGTAATAAATCACAGAGTCGCTAAGAAAATTGCATGCTGTTTTGATTTAGGCATATGGTATTGACAGAACCCGTTGCAAAAGTAAAAAGTAATTTCACTTGCACAGATCGCTGATGGACTTTGTATACATTTAAGCATCTAATAAAGAATTTATATTATGGTTAATTAATAATAGACAGATGATAGTGCTGTTGGAAAAATCTGTCTTGGGAGAGGTTGCCATATCTTTAAACCAAGGAGAATTAAGACATCAGGCTAAAGTTTTGGTTTTTTTAAAAAAAAGAACTCACAGGGTTGGACAAAGAGGGAATAGAATAAATGAAATTACCTTTTAAAAATACTTTTGATAGATGGTTAGTATCCATCCTCTTTGCTCCAGCAGCATCTGGAGGTGGAATGACAAAAGCAGGGTTATAGTGTGGTGTTGAAAGCCCTACCCTTGTATTCATGACACCACAAACAAGTATAAAAGTGGTGAGTTTGTGAATTTACACCACTTTTTTGCTTTTAATCATTCTGACAAAGGCAGCAAGCTTCTGTGGCCCCCCCCCCGTGCTTTCCTTGCTCAATCCTTTCCCGTGTTCTCCTTGGCGCTAGCCCTCTTCTGCTCCATTCCTTTCCTTCTCCTCTTGCCTCAGATGCCATATTACCATGATTGCGTCCTTTTTATCTAGGTGAACACATCCCTAATACGCATTTTGGGAACCACAGTTGCAGCCCCCTCTGAATCAAAGCATGGCTACTCTCCATCTGCAATCACATTCCCTTCAAAATTGCGCTCTTCTCCCTCCTGAGGACCATTTCCTGGTCTTCTTCCTCCTAGTATCTCAAAATGGCACCTGAAGCACCCACCCTGAGGGCCTGCCAGTCTCTCCGCCCCACTTTACTGTGGTTTGAAAGATTCCTTTTTTAAAACAGAAACAAAATAAGTGTGTGGGGGAGGGGGAGGGGGGAGGGAGAGACTGCCAGGCAAGCTGGGAAGCAAATTCCCAACCTCCACCATCATCCTAATAGCCGTCATCCTCAGATCCACAATCTCTCAGCCTCAAAGGCATTTTTACCAAAGAGAAAAGTGGTTAATCTTGGTGCTCTTTTTCTCTAGAAATGGGCCAATGCAATCCAATAGGGTAAATGGAGAGGTACGGATTACCTTGGAGGCTTAGATAGAGGAATGGGAAGCATCTTCAGAAGACTCATATTTCTGATCTGGGCTGGCAGAAAGGAGAAAGAATAATGATAACAACAATAATAATACCACTGATACCACTAGGGCTCGCTGCCATAGAAGAGTGAGGAAAATCGTCAGAGACGATTCACACCCTGGTCAGCACCTCTTTATTCTCCTACCGTCGTGAAGGAGATATAGAAACTTAGGCAGCGGCACAAACAGGCTGAAGAACAGTTTTTACTTGTGGGCTGTCAGACTCCTGAATGAAAAATAACTACAACAACATAGAACGATTGACTGCAGGGCCTGCGTGTGCAATAAGTTCACATGGTGCAATAGGATTGGGTGTTTGTTAGCAGGATTTACTGGGATAGGGATTTTCTGTCTTTCACTGTGAGTTGTATGGTGTTGGGTGTGTGTGTTCAAGATGGGAGGCTCAGCCAATCTCATAGTACACATGTACTCTGACAATAAAGGTTTGAATTGAATTGCATTGATTAACAACAACAACAACAGATATATCAAATTCAGTATTATACATAAAAACATGTGGCATGATAAAATCCATTCATGATGCTCTTCCCCAAGTGCTTGTATTAGTCCGCAGGTCATTTTAGCGTCTTTAAATCTATGTCTAAACTGAGTGCCTATGGCTGTAATTCTTGCAGCCACTAAAATCCTAAAATCCTCTTATGCTTAGCCAAGCTCGAATGCAATCAGATCCATAAAGATCTCAGAGTTTCCTGCATGGAGCAGACTCCCTGGGATCTTCAATCATTAAGATGTGATCACCAGACATCAACAACTGTCCGCACCAGCCAAGCTGCAACTTCTTTTTGCATTATCATTCCTTACATTTCTTACAATCTATCATCGTTTCATCTTTCTCCACAAACACCATCTGCTTGGAGCTGAAAGGATGTTCATTTGTCTTTCGGCTATACTAAGAGTCAGTTCCTTCAGCTTGTCTTTGCTATAAAACAATAACTTACATTGGACTGTAGGAAAACCTTGGAATGCTATGAGTTTAATGCTGTTTGAATTCAGATATCAGATTTCATCCATCTATCTCATGGATCAGAATATGTGATACAAAATTACATTTTTTACAGGAAGATGTGTGACTTGGAAATTTATATCAGATTGCTTGAATATTCCCATTAAAAAAACAAATTGAAATATTAAAAATACACAGGAGATCTCCACTACTGCAGATCATATATAGATGCTACATAATTCTTTCATCTATCCCAAGCGTGAAACATGCATAATCCTTGATGACCAGGCAAATTCCTGAGAAGGAACCGTTTCTCTAATGCAATGTTGACAATCCTGTGAATTTCACACCAACCAATTTGATTTCTAGTAAATAATTGGTTTTGGCAGCCATTTTGTGAATAGATGAGCATCCATTTTGATAAAATGATCATGGATTTGCTACTTCAACAAGAAAGAACAAGCTACAATAATCAAGAAAATTCCTGATGTGAAGATTAAATGCAAAATTAATACCAGATAATCTGTACTGCAGGTGACCCAGATAGATAAAAATGATATTCTTAGTGATATTATAGAATGCTCAGGCAGCCTGATGCTAAGGAGAACTGGCAAGATTTTAACACTATATAAAAGGTTAACTATCTGAGCAAATTAAAAAAAAAGGCTAGTATAAAAATGCAGGTGAAAATTGTCTTTATTTTCTGAATAGAAATACAAACTTGAATCTAAGCCTATTTGACCAATTTGTTTCAGATGTAAGCTCAGAAGTTTATTATAAAGCTGAATTTGCTTAAGACCCACATTTGTAGTCCATATATACCATACACGTGTATAAGTATATCAATCTCAAAATCCAAACTTATACATACTAATCAATTAATTGAAAAAAGAGGTTGCATAACTAATACCATTACAGAGACTTATGGAAATACATCCTTATGTACTGATGTTAAATCACTGTGATATTTCATAAACATTTATATCAGAGAAGAGGCTTAACTGAGCGCATAGTATCATAATTTCTGTACTAACCTGGACCACCTCCAAAATACTGACTGGTGGCAAGTCATTTCTTTTGTCCGGGATTATGGGATTAAAGTCCCCCGTTGTCTTAAATTTCTGTAGTTTTACTGATTTTAAAAGAATTACATTAATTTTGAGGTCCCACTTTTTTCCAATTGTTCGTTCAAATTTATCTTGTAACTCTAAGAGAATAAATTGGATTGGCATGAATCCATCCAACTAACTAGTTAGGTTTCTATATCTAATACTAATTTTTAGAGTGAACTCACAATAAAATATGACACTTTTTTACAGGAATGACAAAGCTCCCAAGCAGAAATGTGAAAGAAAACTCAATTGAAGTCTTGGTTGATAGCAAAAACTTTTTTGGATGGAAATTACAGATAATGTAACATTATTTGCTACATAACCTGAAAAGTTTATCCATGTGAACCAACTGTGAATGTAACAGGCAATTACACGCTGAAGTAAAAGAGTTTCAATTAGCCTTATTAATGTAGCTCATAACTGTTGGCTCCAACAGTAAATTCAAGTGAATAGTGTTGAGAGGGCTGGAGATAAAATGAATAAGACTGGATATATGCAGAAGTAGAGAATAATGTTTAAAAAAGAAACAAACTAACAAACTAAACCAAACACAAAATAAAATAAACCCTCTCAATAAATCTCAAATAAGAGGCTATTGAGATTTTAATATGTCCAGTGGAGAGGGCAAACTAGGGCATGTTTGAAAGTCCGTCAAGGAAAAATTTAAAAATTGGGTGTGATGGTGTGTAGGAATATAGGGCAGGCTTTGGGAAGAGAAAAGTTTATTTGATCCTGAGAAACAAGAAAGTATGTTTCAGAAAGAAACTCCAAATTAACTGCCTTGTTTTTGTTTGGAATAGCAATAGCAATAGCACTTAGACTTATATACAGCTTCACTGTGCTTTACAGCCCTCTTTAAGTGTTTTACAGAGCCACCATTTTGCCCCAAACAATCTGGGTCTTCATTTTACCGATCTCAGAAGGATAGAAGGTTGAATCAACCTTGAGCTGGTGAGAAGTGAACTGCCAAATTGCAGGCAGCCGGCAGTAAGCAGAAATAGCCTGCAATACTGCGTTCTAACCACTGCGCCACCACAACTCACAAGAATAAAAGATATGGCAGAGAGAAACTTGTCCAAGCATTCACATTTCTCTTATTCCAGGGATCAACAGAGATCAACAGAGTCAAAATAATGGAAGCCCTGTTTAAGTGTGTATGAAGAACATTTAAAAAGACCAGGATTTCAACTGCCCAGTTGTGCCCATTTGTTCTCTTGTTGATCAGCTCCCTGTTTAAAACCCTAAACTGTAGCAATTCATATACAATATTACTTACATGTTTCTGGCAGAAGTGTGGATTTGACTTCCCAGAATTCTGTAGCTGGCATAAGAATTTTAGTTCTTGAAAACCAGAGGGTACTCTGCTTGGAGAAAGTTGCTTAAAATCGCCATAAGGGTCTCCTCCTGGTTGTCCTTCTACAGGCATCCCTGGACATCTGCTTTCAAATTCTGACGATGGTACCAAACATGGAGGGAGGGGGAATCCTTTGCCACTTCATCTACTGCAAAAACATGTAGTTTAAGTGCTATGTCTCAAATGTCTTACGGAACACAAGAAAACTGTAATTCTGATAAATGTAAGTATTTAGCTCTCATATCTGTTTACCCTAGAGGATTATTCACTGAGTTCAGTCAGACTTGATGACAGATGATTTTGTGTAACTATGTCTTATAGCTACATCAGTTTCTGGGACATAAGTGAATTCACATTGAAAAGTATTGGCATGTATTTGCATGACTTTTTCAAGACTTAACATTTTTCTTTCTCTTCAGTACTCCTATAGATTTCAACTGAGATATTTTTCACAGAAAGTTTGAGGGACTCAGCTTAATATAATCTGGAATATTATTTCCCCATTATTCTTTATTGTGTTTTTGTCTTCAAACTCTAGACAGTAAAAGAGTCTTCAGGCAACTAACCCAATTTACCTTCACAGCATATGCAATACTAATCATGTTTGGAAATCACTGAATTCTTATATACAGGGTTGACTTTTATGATGCAAAAAATATTCAGCTTATAAAAGCTTTTTGTAGGTTGATAAAATAATTTTATAAGGCTGTCAATCAGTAGCACTTTTACCTTATTTGCTATTGCATCCTTTTTAATGATCATTCAAATTCCCCCAACAAGAAGGAATAAAACAGGTGGTTCTGTTGAGAAAGTATTATTTTTCCGAACAGTTTACCTTCTACTCATTCTGCTATTATTTTTAGATTTTATTCTAAGAAAAAACGTTCTATTTGTTTAAAACAAACATATAAAAATCTATATTAATCGGTGGATAAAAAATACTATACAAGTAATACTATACAATCAATTAGTACAAAGTTAGCAACATTTAATTTACCATGTTTATACATATAAACTTTGGAAACTATACCCTAAATATTTGCATTTGTCTCGCTGCATGATGTTTGGCATATAGGAAAGCCATTTTTGTTTAAATTTAATTAAACTAACACTGTTAGTTTCATAATTGCTGTGTATTCTCCAAGTTTAAATTCCCAAGCTTCAGTAATATATCTTTTTCCTTTGGTTGTGCAAAGTTTGTCCTTGTAGCCATAAGCATGTATTTTAATTGAAAAAAAAGTCCTTGTTGTAACCCTTTGTAGAAAACTCAACATGCCAGAGCTGGCTATATAATACTTTCCTCCTGGCTTCAGTATAGATTAAGAAATATAGATAGGATTTTGAAAAGTGCTATTACCAATGGGGAACAAGAATGCAAAATCTTGTCACCTTGATGAATTTAAAATTTCCCAAAAGCATTTGGAGAAGACATTTGGGTATCAGTGGTACTAGACTGGATGAAAAGATTCAGTTACATCCTTTTGCCTATAGTGAGAGAGCAGGAAGACTTCTGAGTCCTAGTGTGGAAGCAATTTCATAGAAGAGATAAACAGGAGCTGCTTTTGTTAAATTCAAATCTAGATAAGGTTTTGCAGAGCTGGTCTTTGGAGTGGTCTTTGGCAGCTGGTTCACAGCTTATGGGGAGATACTTGAAGGATATTATTAGAGAAGTATTTTTCTGAAAGCTCAGGTCTGGGTGGGTCTATGGGAGAATAGAGGCCTGGGCCATAATTTCAGGAATGACAAGTCATGGGGACATTGGACTGACCAGTTTAGAGGAAGTGGGATTTACAATTTGGTGCTGATTCCCTTTTCCAGTCCAACTGATCCAAACCAGCCCATGAGGTTAGACTTTTGAGTGCCTTGGTTTATCCTATTACTGTTTAAATTCAACTTTGTTTGTGACAAAAGTTGAATCATCGATGACTTATTTGTAGATGTGGACCTGAAATGCATTGCTATGGTAATGTATCTATAATTAAGTGCACTACAGGCATGGAATAAAGAGAATATACTAATATTAATACTGGAACATACTATAATCAATTATAACATCACATTACAGAATAAGGAAGCTCTAGAGAAGTGTTTCTCAAATGTATCAACCTAATGATACTTCAACTCCCAGAAGTCTCCAGAATATTTATTTATTTATTTTATTTGTCAACAAATACAATAAAACAAGTAACAGAGTAGACACAGAGATGGACACATGAATACATTTTGGCACACAAAAAAGGATATAAATAGGCAAAACATAGCCATAAACACATAGATTGATTATATATAATTGGGAACAGTAGGACAGGGATGGTAGGCACGTTGGTGCGCTTATGCATACCCCCCATAGGGACCTCTTAAGAAACATGAAAGGTCCACAGTAGGCAGTTTACGGTAAAAGGTATGGAGATTAGAGAGACTAACAACAGGATCAGATAGATTGTTCCAGAAATTTACTACTCTATTGCAAAAGTCATATTTCCTACAATTAAGATTAGAGCAAATTACATTGAGTTTAAATCTATTGATGGCCCTTGTGTTATTATGGTTGAAATTAAAGTATTCATTTACATGTAAAACATTTTGGTAAATAATCTTATGAACTAAGCATAGGTCGAAATGTAGATGACATAGTTCGAGGCTTTCTAGACCTAAGATTTCAAGCCTGATGGTATAGGGAATTTTATTTCAAGCAGAAGATTTGAGAATTCTCCTAGTAAAATATCTAATATAATATCAACATCTGATATTACAGATGTAGTAATAGTAAATGGATATTAAAATCTATTTGCATAATGAGGTAATGTTTTAAGGATCTTTTGTTGTCTTTCATCTACCTGTTGATGGATACAGTATCAAGAAATGAGATCAAGTGATTATAATTTCAAAAAGTTGTTTTAAAAATATAGTTTTATTCAAGTTCTACTGATGTGATCAATCCTATGTCAACTTCGAACCAAACATCCTATTTATATTTCTACAACATCATACGTTACTACATATGTTGCTTGGTGGGGAAGGAATAGAGCAAAAACTATATTATATAAGCAAATCAGATTAGATTTAGTTTTTTTAAAAAAAATCTATTGCTTTTATAAATGACTCAAGGCAGTAAACATATATAAGAGTCCTTCCTCCTCCTATTTTTCCTATAACAACCCTATGAGGTGAATTGGGCTGGGGGAGAGAGACTAGTCCAAGGTCATCAGCCAGCTTTCCTGCCTAAGGCAAGACTAGAACCAGTGGTGGGATTCAAATAATTTAACAACCGGTTCTCTGCCCTAATGACCAGCTGGGTAGGCATGGCTCAGTGGGCATATGACTGTGTGGGCATGACCAACTCAACATCACTCACGTCAATGGGCGCTTTGCCTTAGCTGTTACAATGTAATAAGGGTTAACCAGGGAGGCAGTTTCTGTGAGCAGGGCAATAAAGATTAGGCTAGAAACAACTGCAGAATGTTTTTTTCCTGCCTTCCTTACAGGATTAGCCTTCTAAAGTTGAAAAAAACAAAAGGAGATTTCTTCCAACAACTGGTTCTCTGAACTGTTTAGAAAGTTAACAACCGGTTCTCCCGAATAGGTGTGAACTGACTGAATCCCACCACTGACTAGGACTCACAATCTCCTGGAAAGGCCTAATTCATAGACTATATTGCATTTGGTTTTCATTAACTCTGTCTTGAAGGGAATACCCAAATTATCTGGATATTTTAAGCCCATAAATATTTTTTAAAAGGCACACGATTCAGTGAACTTCATTTGCTTGTAAACATTTTAATATTAGTTGCATGATAGTCATTAGCAAATTACGTTTTTGGAAAGAATCTGCATGAAAGCATGCATGTGTGTGTTTTTCTCATCAGTAACAAGTACTGAGAGTATAAAATGGCTTTGCTCTACTGATTTTTATGAAAGTAACGTTAGGTTGCAGTAGCTGAAAACCGGAAAACTGACTTTACATGACTGAGTTTATTACTGATTATGAATCTATTGGGGAAGTCATATTCTTCTGTGTGGTTTTAAAAAAATATTGCCTCAACTTTCAAATACTCCTTGAGAGATATTTATTTTTAGTTCCTTTTTATATACATTTTCTACAAATACCATAAACATACTAACACCTACAGTGATAAAAGATCTTGTACATATATTAACACAGAATATTCACTTGCTCCACAATTATTCATGTCTATGGAGATTCTCAGTCATCCAGCTCATGGCTGTCCCAAAGTCAGAACTGAAGAAGCTTCTTGGATGAGAAGTGAAATATTTTTAAATAAAACAAAGAACTTCCAGTTGCCTTTTGAAAAAAAAACACCTTTGGGACACAATTATTCATGTATGTCATATACTTCTCATTTGTCCACCAAGGAAGTAGAAGTCGGACATCAACTCTTCAACACTCAGATGTAAAACTTGTGCTTTTGAAGCAACCACTACAGAAAACGTTATTGGGGTGAATTCTAATAGGAAATATTTTTTTTATCACCTCCAACAAAAATTTCCCTCTTAGCTCTCTGAGTGTTCATTTACAGTGCGTTGACTTAGTTTTTATCAGGAATATCTTCCCTGGATTAAGTGGAAGATATGAAAAATGTGATTATGAACATTTAAGAATATGGCCAGGAGGCAGACATACTTGCATAATGTTGAATTTTGGATTATTAACATTATTTTTATTATTTCAATACTGAGGCCACTTGGATTAAAATTAAAAGTGTGAGGTCATTGGGATAGAAGTTCCATCTTTTCCATCATGGTACACAAACAAAAGGAGTGCAAGTTGTTTCAAGGCACAACTGCTTTTGTCATTAACCACCATCCCAGTGCTGGCTGAGGAATTCTGGGAGTTGAAGTCCACAAGTCTTAAAGTTGCTAAGGTTGGTGACCCCTATTCTAGAAGCTCTAAGCACTTCAAGGTAATACAGACAATCTCCTGGATGTACGGTTGTCTTTAGAAAAGCATATGACGGCCGTCGCCAGGGGAGCTTTTTATCAGGTTCGCCTGATATGCCAGTTGCGTCCCTTCCTAGACCGGGATTCCCTATGCACGATCACTCATGCCCTTGTCATGTCCCGCCTAGACTACTGCAATGCTCTCTACATGGGGCTCCCCTTGAAGAGCACCAGGAGGCTCGAGCTGGTCCAGAATGCGGCTGCGCAGGTAATAGAGGGAGCAACACAATGCTCCCATGTAACACCTCTCCTGCGCAAGCTGCACTGGTTGTCGGTGGTCTTCCGGGTGCAATTCAAAGTGTTGGTTATCACCTTTAAAGCACTCCATGGCATAGGACCGGGTTATCTATGGGACCGCCTACTGCCACCAATAGCCTCCCACCAACCTGTGCGCTCCCATAGGGAGGGCCTCCTCAGAGTGCCATCAGTCAAACAATGTTGACTGGCGGCCCCCAGAGGGAGGGCCTTCTCTGTGGGGGCTCCTGCCCTTTGGAATGAGCTGCCTCCGGGGTTACGTCAACTCCCTTACCTCCGGACCTTCAAACGCGAGCTTAAGACCTTTTTGTTTTATCGTGCGGGGCTGGCCTAGCGTAATTTTAATGTGGGGGTTTTATTAGGGTTTTATGATAGTTTTAACTTATTTTGGCCAAATTAGAATCAGATTTTTAAAATGTTTTAATTTTTTGTCTATGTTGTTTTATTCTGGCTGTAAACCGCCCTGAGTCCTTCGGGAGAAGGGTGGTATAGAAATTAATTAATTAATTAATTAATTAATTAAATAAATAAGAAACAGATTCAGAAGTACTAGGTCTAACTTTATTATAGGTTTGCATAGCAGAATCTTGCAAATCTGGAAGTATACCTCTCCCCTCTTTTTACAGTCCAAGAAATTATGGAGGATACCTTCTGAGATGTTTGGCATCCTCCAAACCTTCTTTAGATCCAACTGCCATTTTTCTGACCCTTCTCTGGTTGCGGTTTTTCCACCTATCTCACAAGATCATTCCCACATGCTATTACAAGGCCTATTTGATAGTCTGTAGTATCTGGAAATACCTAAAGGAAATTTATGAATGGGATTACTATGCTTAGAATTTGAAGCAAAAATCTAGTATCTCGTTAGTAATAGTCACCAGAAGGAGCAGGCTGAATTCAGTGAATTAAGTTTGCCATTTGATGAACTTTGCTTGGCTTATTAAACCAAGATGAAGGAAGCATGACCACTTTTCAAAGCTATCAGAGCGGATCAGGGCAGGCTTAAGAACACCATCACTGCAGTGGTAGGATTCAAAATTTTCTACTACCAGTTCTGTGGGCATGGCTTGGTGGGCGTGGCAAGGGAAGGGTACTGTAAAATCTTCATTCCCACCCCATTCCAGAGGAAGGATACTATAAAATCTCCATTCCCTCCCCACTCCAGGGGAAGGTTACTGCAAAATCCCCACTTCCTCCCGATCAGCTGGGACTTGGGAGGCAGAGAATAGATGGTGGCAGGGCCAGTCAGTGTTTACTGGTTCTCCGAACTACTCAAAATTTCTGCTACTGGTTCTGCAGAACTGGTCAGAACCTGCTGAATACCACCTCTCCATCACTGTACATGTAATCCTCAATTTACAACCCCTCACTTAGTGACTTTCAAAGTTCCAATAGATGCCGCAAAAGGTACTTACGACTGGTTCTGAAGTTCTGAGAGACACTCCTCATGATCATGTAACCACATTTCGGGTGCTAGGCCCACATTTACAGGTGTTTGCAGCAACCTACCATCACATGACCATGATTTGTTAAGTTTTTTTTCCCTAAAGAACAGTGTTTACTTATACAGTGTTTTGGTAAAAACGCTTCATAGCAAAGAACGGGTTCGTTTAACGATCGTGGCACTTCCTTAACAACCATGGGGTTTGCTTAATAACTGCTGCAAAAAGGACATAAAATTGGGTTGGACACATGGATGACCCACGTTATGAATATCCTGACTTTACGATCATAAGTGGAGGATTAGTGTATGCCATATTATCTATCATCTTTCACACAGCAGAAAGAAATTAGCTCCAAAAGCAACTTCCCTGAAGCCGTACTCTGTTGCTAGGCAACATATATGCAGATGAACTAATTAAGGCTGCACTTTGTGCGATGCTTCTTCAAATTCTCAGAAGAAATCAACTCTTGATATACAGTATCTCTTCTTGTGTGATCCACTGTCCTTACTTTCCAACCCAGCTGATGAGGGTGAGTGGAATCTCTTTGTTCATCTTAGAGATGTGCAGTAAAACCTTGCAGTATCACAGAAGAACCTTCCAAGCTCCCACCAAAATGAGCCTTGCTGTGCACAATCCCATTGTGAAAACCACGTCATAGGAAGGACATTTTAAATAAATGCAGAGGAGAGTTGTGTGTGTTAGGAATCTTGTTTGTGAGAACCTTCTAGCACAGGGGTCTCCAACCTTGGTCCCTAAAAGACTTGTGGACTTCAACTCCTGAGGAACTCTGGGAGTTGAAGTCCACAAGTCTTAAAGGGACCAAGGTTGGAGACCCCTGTGCTAGCAAGCAATTGGCAACAGGTTTCTTCCCATTGTGGTAAAACAAGGAAATGGAAGGAGAAAAATAGCATCCTCCTACATGATTGAAATTACTTCACTCTTATAATTAACCAGCACCTGGGACAGCTAAACCAAAGGCAGAAAAGCAACAGCATGCTTTTATATTTTTCCAGTGTGTGAACAACCTGCGCACCAGCTACACAGTCTGTCTCCTGTGGAGCTTCCTTGAGTATCCTCTTCCAGGGCTGAGCACATTTATTTCATTTAACTACTTTCCTTACGCACACCTTAGGGCACCCTAGTTCCCCATTTTATTTTAGGCACTGCACAGGAAGCCATTGGGAGAAATGAAGCTTGCTGTTTTGCTGTAATACTATCTGGGGAAGTTGTGCAGCATCAGTTCAGTGAAGCCACACAAGCTGCCTTCCTCCTTCTATTTAATCTGCATCTAATAAAACAGCCTAGAGAACAACTAGGGTAACTGTGGCACGCTGTGGTATGCGCACTTAATTTTGAGACATGTGTGCAGGCTCCTTTTACCTCGATTATAGCCTAATTATACATACATCTCCAGCAGGCATAGAATTTTTCTATGAATGTAGAATCCTTCCTGTGGATGTTGGGGTTCTGACATCTGCCAATCTGGGCCAGGGAATCCTGTTTGCCTTGGGGGCTCCATTCCCTTGTAGACAGCATGATAACAATTGATGGGGTCAGAATCAAAGATGAGTGGTAAAGGGGACTTGGGAGGTTGCAACTGGGAGAAAAATTGGTGACTTCTCAAACTATTTCCTAACCTGCAGTTAGATTGAAAAATGGCTTCTCTTAGCTCCAGCGAGAAGGTTTCTAGAAGATGAATTGCTATCTAGTGATGGGCTAAGGAAGAAGGGCACAGTTCTGACCTTGTGAGAATATAGATCTGAAATCTAGAAACTCACTATTTAGACAACATTAACTCGCACCCTTTCTCAGTTTTGTTAGCATCCAAAATGAGTGTGTTGCTTATGGCTGGTTCAGTCTGAAGTCATTCAAATAACAGTTTAAATGGGGATGAGGGGGGAAAAAAGTCTGACAATTTGAAGCCGAGATGAAATGGGATGATCAAATGATAAATTGCAAAGAGATTACTAGAATGATGGGGAGGGGAGCTGTAGCTGGCAGGCAATTGTTGATCACATCTCAGTAAAGTAAGATTCCTGGAGTGTCTTGGTGCAAGAAGAGAATTCTGGCGTTTCCTTGACTCTGGTTGCTTTTAGGGCTGAGTGCCAGGAAATTTTAGGATTTTAGTAGTTGAGATTGCACTTGTCATAACTATTTTCTACATGGGACATCCTATGCAACATTAATAAGCCAGCATGACCTGTAGAGAGAAAGTGAGAAAAGGCTGGGAGCCACAGTGGGAGGTAGAAGAGATACAATCAAGAAAGTCGTCTAGATTGGATGTGCCATTATTTTCTACTCCAGTTGTAAATGGCATTTGGGTGGAAGCCACAAAATTTCACCTTACTTAAGTGATGAGACATTCATTTATCAGTGATACCCTTGGAAGGAAATATCATTAATGTTTTAAAATCTTTTCCAATCCATGGGCTTCTTTATGAAAATAAAATTTGAGCGTGGGGACAGGCAAAAGTACTCAAGGATCCATTTAACTGTTGTGGGGCAATAATCATTCACAGAATAGTATGAAACCAGGTAAATTAAAATAAAATGATTAAATTAAACATAATGTATGTAATTAAAAGAATAAAATACAGCTTTAGAATAATATGTTCATTTGCTTTAGTCTCCCCGATTTCATTTCCCATTCAGACAATAACAATATAGCAATGAATTTCATTTTCTTATCACACCAGTAAATTGATTTCCAATTTCCCACCTATGAAATGAATTGATTTCTCTCCCAGTCTAATTAACCAATTAACTGATTGATTTAAAATGGATTTTCCTCATCCTTCTGTTAATTCTAAAATTGTTTTTTTTTTAAATCCCAGTTTTAAATTCACATTTTTCCTACCACGAGAAACCGTAAAAAGGAATATGTATCATCTTTTATCCAGCTCATTGATTGGGCTCCTGATGAGGACCAGAAGAGATGAAAACATGTGTGATCAATACTCTCATTATTATCAAAAAGTCTTTTAAGGAATTTGATGGGGAGTTATTATTCTGTTTGTGATAGCAAATAACTAAAAGAGATTTGCTTTTGTGAACTGTGTCAAGGCCTGTCATTGGCTGAGAAGGAGTAGAAGATACATTGGAAAGACAAAAATGGTGGCAACCACAGTAGAAGTTATGGTGCCACTGAAATCTGGCAAGGAAGGCCTGAGGTCCCACCTAATTTCCATCAGCAGGCTTTATACAGGTCTATATATTTTCATATACATTCTATAACAAGTCTTTACTGTTATATACTATGTATGCTGTCTTGGATATCATTTTGTCTGGTGTAATGGTTAATTATTAAATGTGGTATAATTATGATGGGAAGAATGGACTATATATCTCATTGGGTGACTCTGTCCTAACCACTACCTCTTGGTACACCCTAGTTCAAGGGCCATGGTGGCACAGTGGTTAGAATGCAGTATAGCAGGTTAACTCACTGTTCATTCCAGGAGTTTGATGCTGACGGACTTAAGGTTGACTCAGCCTTCCATCCTCCTGAGGTAAAATGAGGACCCAAATTGTTGGGGGCAATATGCTGACTCTGTAAACTGCTTAGAGAGGACTATAAAATATTATGAAGCAGTATATAAGTCTATTGCTATTGTTATTTGTCAGAAGGTTAAACCTGGATTTTTGAACTCATACAGATTTGAACTCCAAGAAGGAAATGATGTTACAAAAATTTAATTTAAAAAAAAGCCCATAAATATTGAGAGGAGATGGAGTAAGAGTGGCCTTCACGGCAGGTCCTTTATAATGGGTACTGTATGCAGACAATTCTGTTTGGACTTCCGATCCAGTTCAGTTCGGTGTGTTGGATTTCATTTACATGAACTCCCAAACACCTTTGTATCAAAATGGAAGAGATGGAGTGTAATGATGTCACCCACTACTGAGAATGCATTCGGTTGAAACCCCAGTTTTGGAGAATGAATAAAGGTTTGGCCAACCCTTTTTGAATCTACAATATCTGGCTGTGGATTGTCCAAATCTGCAGGGGTTGGATTAGTACTCCTTCAAAGATCCAACAAGGATTTGCCTTAAGGTAAGCTGGGTGACCTATAAATGTTATAAAACTTGGCAACTCCAAATCTCAACCAGCAAATGCTCAGTCTTACATATTGGAAAAAAGAATCCTATCAACAAGTACAAACTTGATGGTCATTACCTTACTGACGACCCCCACCCTGTCAAAGATCTTGGAGTTCTCATATCAAATGACCTTAATGCCAAAGCCCACTGCAACTACATAGCAAAAAAGGCTCTAAGAGTTGTAAACCTAATTTTATGCAGCTTCTTTTCTAAAAACTCTACACTACTAACTAGAGCATACAAAACATTTGCTAGACCTATTCTTGAATACAGCTCATCCGTCTGGAACCCATACCACATCTCTGACATAAACACAATAGAACGAGTCCAGAAATATTTTACTAGAAGAGTTCTTCGCTCCTCCGAAAACAACAAAATACCTTATACCACCAGACTTGAAATCCTGGGATTAGAAAACTTACAACTCCGTCGACTTCGACATGACCTGTGTTTAACACACAAAATCATCTATTGCAATATCCTTCCTGTAAAAGACTACTTCAGCTTCAATCGCAATATTACAAGAGCTAAAAATAGATTCAAGCTTAATGTCAACCGCTTCAAACTTGATTACAGAAAATATGACTTCTGCAACAGAGTTGTTAATGCTTGGAACTCATTACCTGACTCCATAGTCTCTACTCAAAACCCCAAAATCTTCAACCAAAAACTGTCTACTGTTGACCTCACCCCATTCCTGAGAGGGCTATAAGGGGCGTGCATAAGAGCACAATAGTGCCTACCGTTCCTGTCCTATTGTTCCCTTCATTATATCAAATTAATATAGTTGAAGCATATTTTTTTTACTTATATATATATATATATATATTTTCTTCAAGATATGTTGTTTTATTTATGACAATGTTTGTGTATACTGTTGTGACAAAGAAATAAAAAAAAAAGAAAGAATATGACACTGCTGTACTGTCTATATCACTGTAATGAAATGATTGACTGTCTTTTGCCCAGTCACAGCCTCAAAAACTTAACTTAACTTAACTTAACTGAGTCCTTTGGGAGAAGGGCAGTATAGAAATCAAATCAAATAAATAAATAAATAAATAAAACTTCCAGCCAGGCCTGCTTTAGGAAAGTCAGGTTTTACATTGCTAGGGCTGCAATAAGAAGCACACAGCCTTTTCAGCAAAGTTCTTTGAATAACAAATAGGGTTGATTAAACATTTATTGATGTAAGTAGAGGAGATTTTAAAAACAATTGATCCCTTCATAGAAACTGGGAAGTTCACAGCCTTGTTTAGTGAACTACAACGGGATGCTGAAAAGATGGATATTGGGGTGGGATGGGGGGGGAAGCCGAAAATAATGGTGCTTCTCAAGTTCTGGCTTTTGGAGAGGATTTTTGTATTGTCGATTGCAAGAGCTAATGACAAATTAGGCTGTTCAGGAGAAAAAGGTAAGGGAAAAATGCATAGGACGTCTGCAATGATGGCAATTTTGAAAAACTGTCAGTGATATTTTACCATTACTTGATTGTACTGCTAACTTATTTTCATAGTAGGAACCACACCCGTGCTGTATTGCCTGAGGAAGAACTTTTTTAGCTGCAAAGACACACTGCCTGCCTACCTGCCTGTTTCTTGCCTTTCTATTTTGGCAAATATACAACAGATACATTTACAAATATAAATATATATATGTGAAATACAGCAGTATTAGCAATAAAATATAGCTAGATAATAAAACAACATAACCATTAAAGTCCCATTGAAAAAGATGGGTCATAATCAATAAAACTGCTTCCTTTAAGATTTGGTTGAACTGTAGACTGTAAGATTTTTTAGGCACAAATGGGTGCATTGGTTTGCTGTGGTATCTAAACACCTGGTTCCTCGTGGTAAATATTTTGAGTTATTTCCTCTTCATCTTTCCACCAAGGACTTATCCATATGAGGACATGTTCCAAAAACACAACGTCCCTCTCATTCCCAACTAATAGTTGAAGCTATCTTATTTGATATTTATTTGATCTGATATTACTGTAGCATTTTTCCCTTCTTCTGATACCAGCCTGGTGATATGAATAATTTTTGATGCTTTGGTGGTGATTGTAGAGATGATGTGTCAGGACCTGAGATTTGTTCAGCTCCTATTGGCAGCTCTGAGCTACTATGGTAACCTGGCCTTCTCATGATCACTGGCGAAGTCTCTCCACAGCCATTTTGGCTTGGGGAGCAAAAGTGGTCAAATATGGGAAATCTGATGCAAACTACCCTTGAAAGAAGGGTCTTTCAATATCCATTGGGATAAATGCTTTGAGAGATAGGCAGTTTGCATGATGGTCAGCACTGGTTAATGTAGGCCCATCATCTTCCTGTCAGCAGTCACCCAGCCACTCTTTTTAGACAGAGCAAAAGAGACAAAGCATAAATGAACAACTGAAAGAAATAAGAGACAGCGAGAGACAGAGAAGATAATGAGATAGTGAGACAGCACGAAAGAAAGAGCAGTGAGTAAGTGGACAAGGGGGTGGAGGAGAGTGGGAAAGAAGAGAAGAAAGTGCAAGATGGTGAATGATGGTGAATGATGAAGTGACGGAATGAGACCAGTGTTGTGGTTAATAGAGAAAGAGGGAGTAATGGAGTGGATGGTAGATTAGGTGATAGAGCAAGCAATCAGGTGAAATGTTGTGATAGAACAGGCAAGGAAGCAAGTGACAAAGTGACTAAAACAATGGGCTGGCAGTAGAGTATGTGATACAGAAGATGATGGAGCAGGTGATACTTTCATTGCAAAAGGATCCACACTCAAAGAATTCACTACAGGTACAAGAAATTATAACTGGATCCAGACCTGTACATGTCTTGGCTTTTCAAAAAGGGATGTTGCAATGTGCTTCCAAAATTCTTCTAGTTATCAAAAAGTAGATCCTAGATGAGATAAATATTGTAATTGGTTTCTTTCTTTTTAAATTAATATATCTTTTGGGGAGGTTAACTTTTCAGGGACTCCAAATTGAAATGTTTCATTTTTTGAGTGCAGGAGTATTCGACGTACAACAATTCACTTAGTGACTGTTTGAACTTACAATGGCACTGAAAAAAGTGACTTTCTCACAGTTATGACTGTTGTGGTTTTCCCATGGTCACATGATTTAGATTCGGATGCTTAACAACTGACTCACATTTATGGCGGTTGCAGGATCCTGGGTCATGTGATCCCTTTTTACAACCTTCTAACGAGCAAAGTCAATGGGGAAACCAGATTCACTTAACAACCATGTTACTACTTTAACAACTGCAATGATTCAGTTAACAAATGTGGCAAGAAAAATTATATAATGGGGCAAAGCTCACTTAACAAATTTCTCACTTAGCAACATAAATGTTGGGCTCCATTGTGGTTGTCAATTGAGGATTACCTGTATGGTTTAATCTGCTCTACATTCGTGCACTAGATAACGCTTTGGAGAAACCAGCCTGCTTAGCATGTGTGTGTGGTTCACATTATTTCTGATACAATGTTAGTCCACCTGCTGATTGAGGGGAGCTGTGCCATGATATTGTGACTTGGGAGAAGATTGCTGAAAATGGATAAAGACCTAGAAATTAAAGTAGAGACAAATAGACTGTGAAGATAGGCATTTCCTTTCTCACACCTCACAGTGCTGAAACAAACATTACACCAAACAATGTACAAACTGTCCAGACTAAATCTTATGAAATGGTCAATAAACGATCTGAATCAAATTGCTGTATTGTGCATAGGCTCCAAAATAGAATTAATTTGTGGCCATTCTCCATAACCAGATTAGTCTGTAATCTTATATTCATTGATCTGGAAGAAGGGCCCATTATTTTTAAAGATAGGTGCACAACCCCAGCACAATAGTATTTAAATCATATCAGGGGGAGGAGGTTTAATTTTTAAGATATCAGGATCTGTCACATGAACAAAATATTTTTTTCTTTTATTGAAGAAAAGAATCCTAGTACTGAAATTCAGAGTCAATTCAGAGTCAAGTGTACAATTGGTTAAGTGGGAAGGAGAAAGGTATGGGATCCAGTGGGGTGGGAAGCAGGCCCCAAGGGCTGTGAGGACACACAGGTAGAGAAAATATTCCCAAGGTCTGTGGGGACCTGACAGAGCAGGATGGAGGGCGGGGAGAAATAGGAGGGAGGCATTGCAAGTGTCCCTGTGGTTGGCTATAAGTGCAGATGACTGCTGGAAGGCTGCAGGAGCTATAACTTCAAACTGGGCCATTAGTCCCTTTTGGGGAGATCCAGATCCGTTATAATTTTGAACAGTCACTAAATGACCAGTTGTAAGTCAAGGACTACATATAAGACACCACAATACCATATTAAATCTATTAAACCCATAAACATTAAAAACTCAACACCAAAGTTAAACTTCATTATAATCCTCTCACTCACCTCACCCCATAACAGCACTTGGGGGGAAATCCACTTAACAAATGCCTCACTTACCAACATAAATTTTGGGCTCAGTTGTGATAATCAGTTGAGGACTTTCTGTAGTTTGTATACAACTCACTTCACTGTTAAGACACTAAAACTAGAGAGAGGGTCAACCTCATAAGGCAGCCTTTCTCTCTTGCAATTAATATGTGCTGTAATGTACCGATCTGAGCATGGCTCCTGTCTAGCCTCAAAAAAGCTTTTATTGAACAATCTCCCATGTCCTGGCATTAACAGGAACATTTATTTAGTTATCATTCTAAGAATATGGTTAAATCCATTTTCCTCCCCATTTGTTTCTTGGATAGAATTCTAAATATGTTTAATTTTTCTGTGTTTCTAATTAGCAGCCTTTCCAGAGTTATGGTAGAATAACTAATAACTAATTAGCAGCCTAGCCTTAGTTATGGCACAAATAAGCAACCTCCAGTTCTAGATGGTCAATTACTCATCCATTCGATAATTCGATTTTCTTGCTCTGCATGTTCAATTCATTTGAAACTAGGTGGGGGTGGGGGATGGGGGTGGGGGGGGGGAGGAAGCTGGAGATATGAAACAGAAGAGACCTTGGCACAGAGAAGAATTATGCAATGTCATGGGTACATTAACATTTGGATCAAATTTTTACATTGTGTCAACTCAGTAAATAGTATAAATGGTTCAGATTTGCAATAAATAATTGTCTATTAATACTCTGGCATGGTGTAGCAAATTAATGTCTCACTCCAGTGAGCACAGTTGTAAGCTGGAGCCAGGCCACAAAGAAAGCCATGGCTTTGCAGTGTTATAGTAAAAGGAGAGTGCAGTATCACTGAAGGATACTGACTCATTTTAGCTGCAAGAACAAGCTCCGACAACTTTGCAGATCGTCTCGAAAATAATGCTTCGGCCCCCTTAAAATTAAAGAGGGTTATATTCTAATCCCTAATCATAAAACTGTTTGGTTAGTAGGATTTGTTGATATATATGGAAGGCCCCCATTCAGATGCTATAGAAAGAGGTTTGTTTGTCATGGATTGAAATCTTTCTCCTGCAGTTACATGCAACTTTTTAATGTGTACAATTGTGCAGTGACTTCAGGGGTGGGTTCTACTTACCTTTATTAGCGGTTCGCATTGTGCCCGCAAAACGTCTGCGCATGCGCAGATCACTTTTGATGACGGTCAGGTCAGTGGGCGGAGCCTCCCGCCGGTTTTACTACCAGTTCTATAGAACCGGTCCAAATCGGGGGCAACCCACCACTGATTGACTTCTACGGGAAACAAGATTCTAATTGTGCAAACTTTGGCTCACCTGTAAGCCAATACATTATCTGGAAATATTTTTCTTCTGCAGACTTTGTGGCATCGTTATTTTGTTATTAGTGGGAATTCTTGCTACAACATATTCCAGGCTCCAGTTAATAATATTAATTTCACAGGTTCTGAAAGAGGAATGGGAATTTGACTGCATCCCAAGTCCTTCTAAAGGTCAATCATTCTGGTTGTTTTTTTTAATTATTATTATTTTAGTTAAGTAAACTAAATAGTTAGCACACAGCTGCATATTATGCTGCTGTTCCTATTTTAAATTATATCTGAGGTAGCTCTAGGTCAGGGGCGTCAAACTCGCAGCCCATGGGCCGGATGCGTCACTCACTTGCCACGCCCACCCCCGCTTTGGCGAAGGGGAAAAAGTTGCTATACATCATGTGACGACAACACGAGTTTGATACCCCTGCTCTAGGTATTGAAGGGCCTCTGGTGGCTCAACGGACTAAGTCTGTCTGTTATTAACACAGCTGCTTGCAATTACTGCAAGTTCAAGTCCCACCAGGCCCAAGGTTGACTCAGCCTTCCATCCTTTATAAGTAGGTAAAATGAGGACCCAGATTGTTGGGGGCAATTAAGTTGACTTTGTATATAATATACAAATGGATGAAGAATATTGCTTAACACAGTGTAAGCCGCCCTGAGTCTTCGGAGAAGGGCGGGATATAAATTCAAATAAAAATAAATAAATTGTGATACTTTGCAAGTTCTTACACCTCTTTTTCAGTCTTTTTCAGTAAAAGCCAAGGTCAAAATAATAAGGCTGCTCCTTGTAGTTTTATTTTTATTTTTAACAACTACCCTTTGGATTTGTGTGTGTGTGAGAGGGAGAAAGCAAGTGGTGAGGGAATTTTCATTGAGCCTGGAATGTCTGTCTAACCCTTACCTGAGAGGCAAAACTTCAGCATCTTCTTTATAGTTTTCACCTGTGTACATTGTTTAAGATGGACCTCTCTCTCTTCTCCACTGCTAAAGTGGTTCTTAAATATATCAATGCTTAATAATATTTCTCCCTTTATTTTGACACTGTCTAAAGGGAGCCTCGAGATGTGTAACATTTGCCTGGCTTTGCTATCTTGTCTCCTATGGAGTAAAGGGTCAGATGACTACAAGTGTCCGGGAATCGAGGAAATAGGGGCAGGACAGGGAATGGCAGTGGGGAGAGCAAATTTAGCTGACCCAAGGAAGGGTGGAGGGTACTTCAGCTCCATCGCCGAGACAGGCCCTTTGTGCAAGAACTTCTTAGGGTAGAAACTGCTGTTATAGACCTGTGTTCTCAAGAAATCAAGAGATATATTGGCCACTGGTTTAGCTACTAGGGTTGTTTAGATCGCATGTTGAATAGCAATGACTCTAATCTTTTCTAGTGATACAGTTTTTACAGTGGGCGGGTTTGGACGATATCACCAAAAACCTTTGCATTACTGGAAGTAATTGTCTCGAGTGCTTGAGATCACAGCAGACCTGTGGGAGAATGATCTACAAAGGATCTCTGTATTAGAATCTTCATGTCCCCAAATATATCCCAGGATTGCTTTCTTTTCTTACCTCTCAGATTTTTAAGGCATATATTTTTATTTCCGTGCAATGTTATTTGTATTTTAATAATTTTTAATTCGCCTATTTGTGCGCTCCTTCAAGATATTTATAAAGAGAGGGGTGCAAAATTTCATTCATTCATAACTTCTTCTGTTCTCTTAATCGGAATGTACCCTTCTCACAAACTATGGGAATTTGCAATTTAAAAATTCATCTAATTTACTTCTGGCCCATTTCCGAACGATACGGATATTTGATATGTAGCGATGCTTTGCCCCATTTTTCAATTTTCTCTTAGTGTAGTCTTTTGACAGAAGTTAATTACAGAGATGCTGAGCAATAATGCATGTTATTACATAGCAAGCTACACAGCAACTTCATTGGGAGCCATGATAATTAAAGAGTGAATTGTGTTAATGCCCCTGTGTTATTATTTGGTAACTGTGTAATTACATGGGATGACCCGTGCAAATCAGAGCCACATTCCCATTTTCCTCTAGGGATCACTGAATTAGCTCAAGCATTTTAGGCATCTCTACCTCCGGTACAATGCCTATCCAGAGAGTAATTTTACATTAAGGCATTACAAATAGCAATGAACAATAAATGAAATAAAATAGAAGCTTGGCATTATTTTTCACTTCAGGAGGCTTTATGAATGAAAACCCGTACTTACAATATGATTATATCATATTTCATTCTAGGCCAGATATGGATTCCAGAGTCAATATGGCCAATGATCAGGGATGATTGGGGATTGTTGACCGATATCTGTCCTCACCAATGAATGCTAGCTAGGATATTTTGTTTCACTGATCTTCATTACTTAACTTTATCAGTTCATGGCTGATGAATAACCCACTGCCTCAACTATTGCATTATTTGGGAGCTCTCAATTATTACAGAAGGACGTTTGGATTTGGAACAAACAAAAACTTTTCTAGCTTCAAAATAGCAGTGGCCAAACTGAAGGCCAGACAAGGAATAATGGATGGAAACTGACCAAGGAGAGATTCAACCTAGAAATGAGGAGGAACTTTCTGACAGTGAGAACAATCAGCCAATGGATCAGCTTGCCTTCGGAAGTTGTGGGAGCTTCATCACTTGAGACTTTCAAGAAAAGGTTGGACTGCCATTTGTCAGAAATGGTGTAGGGTCTCCTGCTTGCGCAGGGGGTTGGACTAGATGACCTATTAGGTCCCTTCCAACTCTGTTAATCTGTTAAAAACTGAACACTGAAGTCACATTACTGCACTAAGCAAAGCAAATAAACAAAACAAATACAACAAAGACATTAATACAGTTCATATTTACTTTTACTAGTTAATTATCTTCAAAACCCACAACCCACAATAGAAAGTTATAGGTGAGACGTTTATTAGTCTAATTAAAAATATAAATAAAAGGGGACATTGACTGAGCTTCCGACATGCCACCGTACCTAATTGAATCAACTTTAAGTGCAGTTCCAATATATAATATGAAAGTGCTAAAGAGGAGTCAGTTTATCTTTACATTTTTCAATGAATTGTCATAGTGAAATCCATATATTTCTTTGTTTTGATTGATCTTCTTGCATTGCTTTCAATTTTTCTTTGAGTTGTTATCTGTAACAAAAGGTTTCTTCCACACATTTTATATTTCCCTCTCCAATTCCACAAGTCCATTTTAAAGATAAGTCACAATCATCTTCTAAAAGCTGATGAGAACTTCTTCAGCTTCTCCAAACAAGAACCAATCAAACAGCAATTAGTCTAAGTTCAAGTCCCTGACCTCTCTACTCCAGTCAAAAATATTCTGGAAAATTAAATTAAATAAGCAGTAGAAAATAATGCAAACAGCAGAGCTGTAGGTATCAGTAAAGCACTAGAACAGGGCTGTCAAACTCCGGGCCCATGGGCCAGATGTGTCACGTGCTGGCCACTCCCATGCTTGGTTTAGCAAAAGGGGGAAAAGTCCCAATATGTCATGTGACGCCATTGTGACGACGTGAGTTTGACACCCCTGCACTGAAAGAACTCTAAATATCTTACAAGATGGTGCAGAAAATAACCTATTTGTGGTTTGTAAATACAAATGGGAAACGCTGCCAGAATCAGTAAGTCAATTCATATTTCAATATCCAAAAAGAGCTATGCTAAATAATGTTCAAACTACTGTACTTACCTGTATTACATGTGTAATATTTATTTCACGTGTAAGAGACTCTTTAATAATATATAGAACAAGAATTGAGAAGTGGCAGGGACACCCAAGAGCACATTGCTAACTTCCAATGAATGATGGAAAAGGCAACTGAGTTCTAAGGAAGACACCTATTTTTGCCTTATTAATGATGTAAAGGCTTTTGACTGTTTAAACCACAAGAGATTGTAGATAGCCCTTGCAAACAAGGTATAATGGTCCAGTTTATTTGCCTACTAAAGAATTTGCATGAAGACCAGGAAGCAGCAATTAGAGCAGAAGTAGAGCAGAAGAACTAAGTGGCTCAGAATAGGGAAAGTAATGCACTAAGATTATATATCATTCTCTTATTAATTTAATTAACACATACTAGGTGTCAATTAATTAGAGGAACTTACATTTGTTTAGTCTAAAGGGGAGATGTAACAGTTGTCTTCTCAAGCTTGAAGTGTTGTCGCACGGAGAGTGTTTCCAAGGTTTCCAAGAACCAGTGAGTGAAAACCCTACAGAAGAAGGGCCAAATTCAAAATAAAGAAGAATTTCCTAATCATGAGAGCTATTATGCAGTAGACAAGCATGCTTTCTGTAAACCACTATTGGAAGTTTTCAAACATTCAGGATTATTCTGAGACTATCTGCCTTGGAAAGGGGCAGACACTAGAAGAGCACCAAGATCCCTTCCAGCTCTGATTCTATGAAATCAAAAGAGTTTCATAGTCTCAGTATTTGTTTTTAAATATGCCTTAGAGGTAAAAAAAATGTTTAGATATAGCTCTCAGTTTAGGAGAAGTGTGTTTTGGACCATAGTCCTCATTTTTATTCTCAGTGGATTCACAGATTATTTAGTTTGAATCCTTGCTATGCAGAGGAATGATGTAAGAATTGAAGGGAGCTGGATTTCTAATACAGGTTGCTCATCAGAAGGAACTTTGAACATTTCAGCCAGCATCTTCAACTTTTGATTTGTGCTTCTATAAGACCTACTCAAGTCACAGGGAAAATTTCAGTACAGAATGTACCAAAGTATAGATTTTATTTTGTTATCAACAAAAGTGGCACTCTTTCTTGCTCTACAGCCTTTCTTGAAGAAAGTCCATTTATTTGCATTACATCAAAATGCAGACTGGTTTCCTGCACCCTTTCTGTCTCTTTCTTGTTTTGTATCATCACTCACAAAAAATATTCAAATAATAAAACATTGGGCAGAAAATGGCTTCCTTACATCAGTGCCTCAGCAGGCCGCTTTTTATTTTCTCTGAAGTGACAAGGAGACATTTATCTTTTAAGGGGCAGAAATTCCATTTTACCTCAGGAAATGTTAAGTTAGAAATGGTCAAACCAGGCCAATAAAAATAATATTATTTGTTAAAAAGAACGTTTACCATTTCCGACAGGAAAAAAAATCTTCATCTCCTAAATATAGGATTAGGCTAATATATTAATATTTTTACTCCATCCCCTGCCCCTGCCCCATAACTGTTCCTGATAATATTTATGTGATATTTCTGCCAAACCCTACAAAGGACTTTTAACTCTCTTTAAAAAAAAAAAAATCCTGTCAATATATTCACTTGAGAGAAAGCTCATAAAATTCAACTTCACCCACAATCTGGATGATGGTCTGCCAAGCTCCACATAAATAAATCATCGAGTCATTTTTGGCATCCTGTGGACCAGAAGGAATATTTTCTTGGATAGATTTAAAGAGACATTGTTCCATAAAATGTAGTTTGCTGCAGAAAGCCTAGAAAGCAGTGGTGAATTTGGATTTTGTCTCATTAAGAATCTGAAAAATGAAAGAGCCAAATAATAACAGCTTGTTTGTTTTAATATAAGGTTTCGTCCTCTTTTGTTTATAGAGGAATAAAAAAGCAACTCTAAAAGGAGACCTAAACACCTACTAATGCTCTTCTATGAATTTGCTTCTTTTAACACAGTCCTTTATACATTTGCTCAAAATTAACTTTCATTGCATTTGAAGGATCTCTTTCCTGATCTCCTGCAAGACAAGTCACACTTAAAAATCAGCTCTATTGAAGACAGAATTATTTTTGAATACAGAACAATTTCCTGGTTACTCTTCATAAATATTTATTTATTTATTTATTTATTTAATCATATTTATATACCGCCCTATCTCCCGAAGGACTCGGGGCGGTTAACAGGCACTTAAAAAACATATAAATACATAAATACAACATAAAAACAATTAAAAAACTTATTCTAAAAGCCCGATAGTTAAAATTATGATTAAAAATATAAAACTAAAACCCAATTTAAAACCCATAAATTTAAAATCTAACTCAGTCCCGCGCAAATAAATAAGTGTGTTTTAAGCTCGCGGCGGAAGGTCCGAAGGTCCGGAAGCTGACGAAGTCCTGGGGGCAGTTCGTTCCAGAGGGTGGGAGCCCCCACAGAGAAGGCCCTTCCCCTGGGCGTCGCCAGACGACATTGCCTCGCTGACGGCACCCTGAGGAGTCCCTCTCTATGAGAGCGCACAGGTCGGTGAGAGGTATTAATAAATACCTCTCACCGACCCGTGAGAGGTATAAATAAATAAATAAATAAACATGGTTACAAGAAGAAAACCGGGGGAATATTTTCTGATTCTTCTCTCCAATAAACCTCCTACGGGTAGTATCAACACTTTAACTGCTCATTATATTTCCCATCCTTCAGAATTTTTAGGAGGAATCTGGGATCATTTCTGAAATAGGAAGTGCAGAAAATGGATGAGCCCTTTTCCCCACTTGTATCTAGGCATAACATAAACATGCCCTGCAGTGGTAGATTTCAAAAATTTTTACTACCGGTTCTGTGGTTGTGGCTTGGTGGGTGTGGCTGGGCTTGGTGGGCATGGCAGGGGAAGGTTACTGCAAAATCCCCATTTCCTCCCGATCAGCTGGGACTTGGGAGGCAGAGAATAGATGGGGGCGGGGCCAGTCAGAATTTTTACTACCGGTTCTCCAAACTACTCACAATTTCCACTACCGGTTCTCCAGAACTGGTCAGAACCTGCTGAAACCCACCTCTGATGCCCTGGCAATCTTTTTTTCTGCTATGTCCTCATGATGTTGCTTTCATTTTATACCCATTCCCACAGCTAAGAAAAATGAACATTTTTAGCTGTTCTGATTCTGTTCTGGTTAAGAAGGGAAAAGGTGTGTTTTCACACATGCTGTGTGATTGCCATAGGCTTAATTGGATGGTCCTCCGCATCCATTTGATGTTACAGTCACATAATCCATAGTATCTGCCTAGCACCTCTTCCCTAATTTTAGCTCTTATAGACCACCCACCCACACACTCACCTTTGGGATTTTGGCACGGTCCTCCATGCTTTTCTTTGGGCAGGAGCAGAGTTCCAATTTACCTTGGACATCTGGATCACCCCAGTTAAACTAGTGATGGCATCATCGGTGTGTCTCAATGTATCCGTGTAGTGTGGTTAGTTTAGCATTCCTTTAGTATACCCAATTTACTTTTAACAGAAAAAAAACCTGATGGTTGAAATAATACATGGTTGCTGTTTAAACCTATTTCCATGACTCGTCCACTTCAGAATGCCTATTTTAGCCTTGCAACTTTTCTGCATAAGAGACTCCATAATGTCACAGTCCCACACCATGTGCCATTTCAAACAGGCCATTGCTGTTTCAATACATTGAAATTAATGCACCGAAGCCATTGCCTAAAATGGGAGTGTGGTGATTCAGTGCTTAGGGGCAGCTAAATAAATTGTGGTTTATTAAGGCAGAAATATTATGGCTGAAAAGGCCCACTGTGTGCTTATCTCTCTCTGCTATCTCTGTTTCACTACCAGCTCTTTTTTTTAGTTGTCTTTAGTTTCGTGTCTCTTTGTCTGCTAATAGCCGCTGTCCTAAAATGCAATTGACTCAGATTTAAACTGTAAGTATAGGACATTATTTGCACATTTATTTCGCTCCTCTAGTTCTGAAGAGGCTGTTACAAAGCCGGGAAAAGGCCCCAAAGGTATTGAGAAATCCATGTCAGGCAGTTAACAGGTTAAGGATCATTTGCATAAAATTAGTAAGTTTTAACAAATGAATTCACCTGAAAGTAGGATACGGGACACGGCACGTTAATAATTGACAGCCTGTATGAAATGCAGTGTTCTTTTTTTTTTTTTTTTTTTTTTGTTCAAAAAGTTTTTATTGGTCAATGTACAAATACATATCAGGTATGGTAAATTTTCATTTTTCTTATGCAAGATAAGAATTTTGCTCAAATTTTTAACACATACAACAGCCATATGGCAAGCAGGTGACACGAAGTAGCTAAGTTTACAAATCTTACATACGCAATAAAGAAGGGTCAAGAATAAACAGAATATCATACAAAAGAGAATAAGGAAAACCAACACAATACCAAATATCTTTATCACTTCCTAGTTTTAGATCTCAGAACTCTGGGTTCAGCCTGACCCAACTCCAGGGCCGCAACAGCGGCAGCCGCCTCCGCCCCATGGTCTATAACCTCCCCTTCTTCAATTCCTGGGTCATCTAATTCCAGGAGGGCTTTGTGTTCCTCCACGGAGGCCGTAGCCTCCGCCATTGGACTAATTTTTTTCGTACTGCCCTCCCGGAAAATCATCAATCCCTCTGGCATCAGCCATCTGAAGCCTACTCCTTCTGGTACAATTTGCTTGACAAAAAGTAATATTTCTTTCTCATTTCACGTACCTGTCTGGGAATCTGCCTCAGAATGGCTATCTCCCTGCCCCTATAAGTCAGTGCCCCACTCCTATGTTTTCTAAGAATTTCATCTCTCGTCTCTCTTCTCACAAATTTGACATGAACCTCTCTGGGAACTGCATGCGTGCGTGCATATTGTGAATTAACTCTATAAACTCGATCCACATCCCAATTCATGAAATCAACACCTCTCCCAAGAAATTCTCCCAACAATTTAGTCACAACATCTCTCAAATCTTCTTGGTCCACTTCTTCCAAATTTTGAAACCTAAGGAAATAAGACATTTTATCCATCTGTAGTCCAAGCACAGCATTGCCTGTCGTCTCCTCTCTTTTCTGCACTGCCCGCATCTCACCCTCCAGACCTTCCACTTTCTGCTTGTTTTCTGCTGAGACTTGTTGAGTATCCTTTAAATCCTTTTGGATAGTCACAATTTCTGCTCTTATTTCCGTTTGGCCTCTTTGCAAATCATCCAGTTTCTTGTCCATATTGGATAACTTTTCCAGAATTCTCTCCATCTCTCCAGCAGTTGGTCTCTGACCTTTTGCCATTTAAAAAAAAAAAAATTTCAAAATCCTCAGGCAAGCACAGTATCCTTGTAATTTCCTCCGGATCCACCAGGGGGCACTCACAGGAGCAACGAGTCCAGAGTACAGTTAGTCAACCAGGAAGCCGAAGGGAAGTGATGTCATCAAGATTCTCATAGTGAAGGCGGAAGCTGGACGCCACCACTGTTCCCCAGAGGGAGGGGGGGCCTCAAACCCTCCCTCCTAAATTTCTCCATCACCTCTTCTCTCCAGAGCTCCACAAAACCAGTAATCTTCTTATTTTAAGTTCTCCTCTCTCCAGAATGACTCGTGCTCCTTCCAGCCGCAGGGGAGAAAAACCCCCCCGCACTCCGGAGCACTCCACTCGCGTTTACCGATATCCCCTTCCCTTCTCCATTCCTCAATTCTTCTCCGTTCCCTGTTCACCACCAGGCTGCTGCAGTTATAAATCCAAAGCCCCGGTGTCACCGGGCACAGCGGCCCAGGCGACGACCAAAGTAATGGCCGTGGCCTGTGGCCTCCAAACCCCGCCGAGCCTAGGGCGCGCCAGCATCGGTCCCCCCAGTCCTGTATGTCGGCTGGGAGACCCCTGGCGAGCCGTCCGTGCGGCAGGTGTCCTTTTCGGAACACCTGGCCCCTGGGGGCCTCGGCGGCGGCCGGATTCGGTCACTGGGGGCAGGAGAAGCCTCCAGACGACCGTTGCCCCTGGACACCGGAAGTCGTCTCCGAAATGCAGTGTTCTTGATGGGGACATTCAGCTCCGCTTTCCTATTAGACCCAGTGAAGCAGCAAACCCTGAGAAAAGAAATGCCATTTCATTCTGCGAATTACAGCTTCTGCATAACAACAATCTTTCACTTTGATGGTTTTTTTCTAACAAAAATCCCCAGCTAGATTTTTACGCACACAGGATGAGTCAGTGAAAAGAGGGAACAGAAGAGGAAGCCTAGGTGTCCATGCTCTAAGACAGAAAATGAAGAGGAATCTCGGTAATACAGTTTGAACGTCCTCCTTGCTTTCATTGTATTCTCCTTTTAAAACAATCCAAGGTGACAGTTTGGAAGAGTTTCCCTGTACGTAGCAACATTAAGATGTCCGGACTTCAACTCCCACGATTTTGGGGAGTTGAAGTTCACTCATTTTAAAGTTGCTGAGGTTGAGGAACACTGCTCTAGTAATACTGCAGGTAGATTCATGCGAAATAAAATGAAACTGTATTAAAAATTGTAAGACCCCAGAACCAGACCTATGAAAGATGATTTAGAACAAGGGTGTCAAACTCAAGGCCCATGGGCCAGATCTGACCCATGGGGTGCTTAGATCTGGCCAGTGGGACCACCCTGGACACAGTGAAGGACCGGCCTGTGGTGCCTCTGTCAGTGAAAATGGAGCTCAGGAGGGCCGAACACGGCCCTCATGAGCTCCATTTTCACTGGCAGAGGGTTGCAGGAGGCTGTCCCAGTTGAAAACGGATATTGGGAGCCCGTTTTCACTGGCAGAGCACTTGGGCCACAGGCGCCCCCAACACGAGTGATGTCAAGATGGCCACCCTGGCACACCCACTCCGCCCCCCGTCCCCGAGGTCAAATACAACCCTGATGCGGCCCTCAATGAAATCAAGTTTGAAACCCCTGAGAGTTCTGTCCCCCTCCCCACCTCACAGAGAATAGCGCAGGAGCGAGCATCTAACAGTCATTTATTCTACAACCAACCTGAATTTCCTTTGTGGATAAAAGACTTGGCAGCTACAGTTCAAATGCCTGCCAAGTTCCTTATCACTTGGCAGAGATGGGAGTCCACGTGTCCGTAGGCCATTGCCGGGGCAGCCAAGAGTACACAGAATAATTCCTTCACACAGTCCAGGCCTTAACTCAAAAACAACCGATCCGAAGTTCATGCTTTGCAGTTTTTGTCCATCACAGGGGCTACAGAGCACCTGCTTTTATCCCCTGTGGGGTGTGGCTCAGTGACTCAGCACTCTCTGGGCCTGCCACACCTCTTCCTCTGCTGAGCACACCTTTCCTTCCGATATCAGTATTGATCCTCCTAACCCTCTGTCAGTGGGGGCTCCGACACGCCTTCTTCCTGGCCTTCAGCTGGCACCTGAGGCATTGCCAGAAAGGAGGGACCTGGAGAGGGAGGCCTTGTCGGCTCCTCCCCCTCACTCTCAGAGTCATCCTCCTCACTGAGGACAGGCTCGGGAGCCGGAGTCACAACACTGAGCTAGAAGAAAGGTACAAGAAGTCCTTGCTTAACAATCATTCATTGAGACTGTTTGGAGTTATAACAGTGCTGAAAAAGGTGAGTTATGACTGGTCCTCACACTTAGAACCCTCACAGCATCCCTGCAGTCACGTGATTGGGATTCAGGCACTTGACAGCCATCATACATTTATGGCAGTTGCCGCATCCTGCAAAGATTGCTGTTTGTGACCTCCTCAGCAGGCTTCAGACAAGCAAAGTCAATGAGGAAGCTGGCAGGAAATTTCACAAGTCACAGTCCCACATGATGTCTTAAATTAAAAATCTTGCTTAATGAACACAGTGACTTGCTTTACAACCGTATCAAATGAGGTCATAAAATCAGCTGCTGTCATATGATGCCTCACTTAATGACCATACCATTTAACAATGAGTTTTCTTGTCCCAATTGTGGTCATACATTGAAGACCATTTGAATTGCCTACAAAAGTCAGCACACACGAAAACTCTGCTTAAGACAATGGACTTATTTATTAGTTGGTGAGCACTAGGCTTAGTTAGTCTATGTGTGGACCAAATCCCCTGAAAATCCCCTCAGCCCTTCATACCAGCAAACCAGTTCACATAGAGCTGCATCAGCTATTTTGTTGACCAGCCTGTGCTTGTTTTCTCTCCCTCTCCCTCCCTCCCTCCCTCCCTCCCTCCCTCTCTCTCTCTCTCTCTCTCTCTCATACACACACACACACACACACACACACACACACACACACATACACTCGGCTGAGCTACCTTGGTAATATAGGAGTTTGTGAGCCTGTAGGTGGACTTACCTCAGTGCTCTCAGGGATAAGGGAGATGTACTGTTTGTTTTCATGCCCTTACTCATCTATAAACTCACACTGTCGTGTTGCTTGTGAAGCGGTGGGGAGACAGCCTTTTCCACTGAGACCAGTGCAGCTACATCAGTTGCTCTTTCTTCAGCCCCTCTAGTCAGTGATGGGTTTCAAAATTTTTTACTACCGGTTCTGTGGGTGTGGCTTGGTAGGCGTGGCATGGTGAGCGTGGCAGGGAAACTGAGCGTGGCAAAGATACTGTAATATCTCCATCCCCACCCCACTCCAGGAGAAGGTTACTTCAAAATCCCATTCCCTCCCCAATCCAGGGGAAGGTTCCTGCAAAATCCCCATTTCCTCCCGATCAGCTGGGACTCGGGAGGCAGAGAATAGATGGGGGTGGGGCTAATCAGAATTTTTACTACCGGTTCTCCGAACGACTCAACATTTCTGTGAGGTGTCTTTCTTGTTTCTCTGTCACAGTGTTGGTAAACTTTCAACACTCAGCTGGCCGATACCTTCTGACCTGCTCAGGTGAAGAATATCATGTTCCAAATACTAGTATAATGCAGTAATGACTTTCTCAAAGTGCTCTTGCCACTCCTTCAAAGTTGTCATGCTTTTCTCTGTGCCATAAGTACATCCGCCAAGAGCTGGAAGTGATTCTGCTTTTAATAACATGCCATTATTAAAATTAGTTTAAAGTGAATTTAATCATGTAGCTCATGATCTACTTTACCAAGTTCAGAGTAAATATGCCATCTCAATTAAATTTCAATGAACTGCGGTAGCCAATAAAATCCCCAGCCAGAAGTAATATTTCCAGATATTGATGGCAGAGTTATTGCCATTAATCTGAGCATAAAGCCAACGTCAGATAACAGAAGTTGTCCAATAAACTTCTCAGGCAGGCTAACAAATATTATTAGCCTTTATTTCTATCTCTGCCTTCCCGTCTTCTTTTCTACTGGTGGGAATTTCCACATTTTTTTTGGTCTGTTCAACATAGAAATAAATATTGATGATGATAATATAATTACCACAAAAATAAAAGCATATAAATATGAGCTTCAGTGTTAAGACTCATTCACACTCAATACAAAATTAGCAAATATCTGAAAATTTATTTTCTTATTTCTTTTTTATAGTTAAACAGGTCAAGGAATTTTTTTTTAAATTTCCAGCCAGACTGATAATGAGTGGTTTACAGATTCCCCTGTATAGTAACTGGGTAAAAAACATGCAAGATAAATATAAAGCATGGTTCTAATGACCATGCATTCCAATGGTGACCTTTTTCTCAGGGAACCTTCCACTCCTTACTTCCAAGTGCTCCTTTGCTCAATCTTACTGGCTCATTTTTTAAAGAGATAGTTTCTAAAATTTGAATTAGCATCCTGAATGTGAAACATTTGAATGCTGTGTCATACTGCTATCTTTTAATTATTTTGGGACTTCGGACTTTCAATTAGGTATTATTTAATTAATTAGTTTGAAATGTGGATACATAGCCATCACTGCTAAGGCTACTGTGTTCTGGACCAGTTGAAACTTCTAAGTGCTCTTTCAAGGACCCCACCACACCGTAGAGAGCATTGCAGTAGTTCAGCAATAAGGTGACCAGGACATGGGTGATTGTCTGAAGTAGACTTATGTGCATTTTATAGTAATAAGGTAAGACACATTAATAAAACGTATAAATCTAGTAATTAAACATTGCACTTCCAATATTCTTCCAAAACTCCTATATTAAATGTCATTGCAAACCATCACTGTAAAATAAAAGAATTAGTGCATTTCAACTGTCAAATATTATCACATATGAAATAATATTGCATTATAATGATTAAAAATTGGTGCATATGATTTTTCTATTTTGGAGTTGGGGAAAGAGTTCTTCGAACTTGAGGTTCGAACCTTCTCTTGAGATTCTTCAAATCTGCTAAGCCAATATTGATTAAATTTTCCTTGAAATGATCAGCCAAAGGACATTTTCTAAATTATACTCTTGTTTTACAGTAGCAATAGCACAACCGCTTTGCCAAAGCCTATACTTCAGCCTTTTATGTATAATATATCATATAGCAACACAGTATTGACCTTCTATATAGGTTAATTGGGACGACTTCTGAAATAATGTATTGTGTTATGTAATTATGTAATTGTATTATGAACTCATACTTGGTTTTTATTATTTATTTGTGCATTTTTGTTACAGCTTAATTGCAGTTTAATTAATTAATTGCATTTATTTTTCTATTTTTTTCTTTTATCAGTTGCTGTAAGCATTTCTGTTGAATAGAAAAGTGAGCTATAAATCAAATACAATACCATTAATGCTGCTAATAAATAATTAGCTACGCCCCAGTTCAGTTTGAATTCTGAATCTGGAGCAGAATGACATGATTCTGACATCTCCTTCCACTTATGACTGTATGACTGTAACTTTGTTGCTGGTATCCTTATGATTTATATTGATATTTTTCCCTGATTGCTTATTTGTACCCTATGACTATTATTAAGTGTTGTACCATTAAGTGTTAAATTTGTACCCTATGATTATCATTAAGTATTGTGTTGTACCTTGATGAAGGTATCTTTTCTTTTATGTACACCGAGAGCATAGGCACCAAGACAAATTCCTTGTGTGTCCAATCACACTTGGCCAATAAAAAATTCTATTCTATTCTATTCTATTCTATTCTATTCTATTCTATTCTATTCTATTCTATTCTCTGCTATTTAAGTTTGGGCATTTCTCATATTGTAACCTTAATGTTGTGGCCTGTCAGCTGCCGGCCTCACCAGCAGCCAGATCAGATGAGAAAGAGATGGGGGAGTCAGGGCCAGCATCAGAAGTGGTTTGGACCGGTTTGCCTGAACCAGTAGCGGAAATCGCAGGTCGGCCTGCCCACCTGACCTGTCTCTATGCCATCCTATTTAGGCACATTTTTGAGGCTGGGTGTATGGGCGGAAGGCACGTGTGCCAGCAAAGCATATGCGCACAAGGCAAGGCACATGCATAGACAGGATGTGTGTTAGCAAAATGAGCATGCATGTGCACACACTCACATTTGTGGACCAGTAGGGAAAGTAAGTGAATACCACCCCTGGCCAGCATCAAGGCAACCTGAGAGCTCTGAGGGGGGAGAAGGAATGGAGCTGTCAGAGAGAGAGAGAGAGACAAAAGCAGAGCCTGGGCTGTCTGTCAGCCCTCAGATGGAGTTTCAACAGCCCCCAGGTCTGGAGATAGCTGATGATGACAGCTGGGTCCAGTACCTGACATGCGGATGCACAGAAGGCAGAGGAGAGGAGAGCAGTGGAAATCCGTGGGCCAATCCTTGGGAAGGAAGAGCCACCGCTGCTAGCAAAGCTCCACCCTAGCTCTGGGGATAAAAGACAGAGGGTGGAGATGAATAGATGTGGCAGACAACTGTTCATTTCCTTGCCGGATGGACTTTTTAGCCTGCTGTGAGAGAGAGACTTTTTGTCGGGGTTACTGGCGCTCCTAATAAAGGAACCGTTGCTTGATTACAGAGGGTTTGTCATGTTTGGGAAGCTGAGTCAGAACATTTAAGCTGTTTGAGTCTCAAACATACGTAGAAATGAAGCTGGCATAAGAAATTCCTTTGTGGATGTCAATCCTTTCCTCCATTGTGGCTACAGTAATGGGCTTCGAGTTCTGTCCAGACCGTGCCTACCAAGGTCCTTGATTAGTGGATTCTCCCCTCCCACCAAATACAGGTGGTCCTCAATTTACGATTATAATGAAGCCTGGAATTTCCATCATAAGGCATGACAGTTGTAAGTCAAGGCACCCACATGACCAATCTGATTTTGTCACCATTTTTGTACCGGTTGTAAAGCGAACACATGGTTGCATCATGGGCACCACAGTCATTGGGGGTGGAGAGAATATAATAATAATAACAATAATTTTAGTAATACGTTTTTCACACGCATCCTGTCTATGCATGTGCCTGGCCTTGTGCGCATATGCATTTAAAAAACAGGACTGATGCTCTCTTGAAGGAACACTAGCCCTGTGCTGCACAGAAAGCCAATTTAAACTGGGAAAGAGAAGTGTGATCTCAACCCTAAAAGAGTTGAGCTGTGTGTTCTGTCACCAATGAATCTGCTAGTTCTGCTAACAAGGGCTTCATCTGGCTGTACAATTTCTTAAATTCTGCCACTTCCTCCCCCATTCTTCCCAATCCACAGGTTATTTTTGCAAGTGTTGGGGTATATCACTTGTTTGTAGCCCAGCCATCAACTCACTCATTACTACTTAATTATTCATCCTTACTTTTCCCTTGTGGCTCTCAAGTTCAAAACATTCTTAAAGATCCATCTCATCCTGGGCATCCTTTTTTTTTGAACTATTACCATTGGGCAGATGGTACAGGATAATAAAAACAAAGACAAATAGGCTGAAAAACAGCTTCTATCCCAGGGCAATAACCATATTGAACTCTACGGTATAGTGCAATGTTGTGTTTTCAATTTCAATTAGATAGAATGTAAAGGATGTATGTTTGTGTTTTCATTTTTATAGTTTTAATGTACACTGAAGTGTACATTATATGCCATATAATGTACATGGCATTTTTGTTGTACCGTGTGCAATGACAATAAACTAAACTAAACTAAACTAAACTAAACTAAACTAAACTAAACTAAACTAAACTAAACTAAAATCTCCTTTCTATCAGCCATTGATTGACAGGTGGTATAGAGGAGAGAACTAGGAAGGAGGACTCCTGATGCCTGGTGCAGTCCTCCTTTCGGCCTCTCACCAGTCAGCCAGGTATTTGGAGGCATATGTGTTGCACTCTTTTAAGAGCCCTAGAAATACGCTGTTCATTGAGACGTTGAAAGCACCTGCCTCCAACTGTCCACTCCACCAGACATTGAAAGGACACTTGAAGACAGCAGGCGACCCTCAGTGGGAAGAGAAACAAAGCTAAAGGAATCCGCCAATTGCCTTCCTTTACTTGTCTTGCATTTAAATGGTAAGGACAGCACTACCCACCAGTTACATTCCTGAGATAAACCTCTGGTGGTGACCAGGAGTGGGTTCTACTTACCTTTACTATCGGTTCGCATCGTGCCCGCATGTGCTTCGCTCGTGCCCGTGTGCACTTTTCTGTGCATGCACAGAAGCTTCTGCACATGCATAGAAGAGTTTTGATGCCGTTTGGGTCAGTGGGCGGAGTCTCCTGCTGGTTTTACTACGGTTCTATAGAACCGGTCCGAACCGGGGACAACCCACCACTGGTGGTGACGTCACTTGAATGTGATTCTCAGTTTGCATGGTTGTCAAGGAGAAAGAACCAAGGCTGATGGATCAGTTGATAAATATCCTCCAAGCATGATGAGGAAAGCAAGATAATAGCTGAAATCACAATTTTCTTTATAATAGAACAGACTTCAGCTAAGAATCTCATGAATAAAATGATAATTGTGCTCCTAAGAGGCAGCTTGGACAAAATATAAGACTTTTTTTTTTCCATTTGGTCAAGCGGCTTGGAATGACACAGTATGCCAGCAGCAGGAACAGCTAATCTCTGGAGAGAAAGAAGCCACGTATGCAGCGGGAATGGGCTGTTTTCTATGAGGTTATCATAGAAACGCTAAAGACAACAGTGGAAGCTGAGTGTCTTGGTCAGGTACAACTTTCTAAAAATGCACAGCGCATTACAGTAGTCCAGTCAGTAACTGACAAAGACATGAACAACCATAAACGATACCTCCCAATCTAGGAATGGGTGCAGCTGGTGCACAAGACGTAGTTGTGCTAAAGTTCTCCTGGCCACATTTACCACCTCCTTTTGGACTCCCTAATTTCACTTTGTTCATGTTCTTATGTTCATTCAGAAAGTTTAAATTGTTCAGAGCATTCCTGGACAGTATTTTTGCTCAAATGAATGGGGATACCTCCCTAGTTCAGAATTTCATTAATTGGATGTATGGTTAACTAAGGATAGATTTAGAGGTTTTTTTTTTTAAAAAAAATACATTTATATTCAATAGCATTGTGATACTCTTCATTTTTTGCTCACAAAAACGTTTTTGTTATCAGTGTATGAAAAGGCTGGCATTTGGGTTAAAGAATTAATCTCAGTGGACCTTGGTTATACATGTAACCCCTCAAATCATCTTTCCTCAGTCCAATTGATGCTCTGCCATCAGGTCACTTTCTACTCCTGTCAACCAAATAGATAGATTTTCTCCATGATAATCCATTCCTAACCTGGAGAAACCAAAAAGAACGCGACCAAGATAAATTATTCCTTTTCCCCAGAGGGCTCATATTAATATTTAAACTGCAGTAATATGCCGGTAAGTAAGACACAATTAGCAAAAAGGAAGGGAAAAAAGCTAAATAATGTTGTTATAGAATTTTCACATTTCCAGACAGTCCTAAGGGTGATCATGATGATGAAACATTTTCCTTTTAGAATCATCCAGGAGAAAGAGAGCTCATTACAATCAAGGAGCTTTGATTTTTAATAAGCAAATGAAGCCTTATGAAATACATTGATAGCAAGACAAACTTCAAAACAATGTATTGGAAAATGGCTGACGTTCCTGTGGTAGCTACATCTCTCTTTATTAAAAAAAAAAAGACTGCAATAATAACTTCTTTTCCCCCCTAGCTTGCTGATAGCAACCATATACTATCACTCTGTTCATGCAAGTGATCTACTCACAAACATTTTCCAGTCAATCAATAAAAATCTATTGGGGACAAGTTTGTTGTTGTTGTTGTTGTTGTTGTTTACAAATGGTGACCTGCCCAAGAAGACTCAAAAACAATGCCTCATTACTTATAGCTGAATAGACTCTTCTTTTTATATCTTTAGGAAGCTCTCAAACATATCCTGAGACATAAATCAATTATATAAAATAATTACAAACATTAAGTAAAACAAAGAAAAAGTCATAACAAATTGTGAATACCAGAAGTCAACATTGGTCAAAGGTCAACGCAGGAAGAAAAGATATCAAACAAACAAAATGATGGATGGGATTTTTTCCCTTGTGATCTGATTTCTGCTCCTTCCCCCACTCTGTATTTTTATTTTGTTTGCTGGGCTTCCCTTAATGTTTCTTGGTGAGATCTTCATTGTTTTAGTGCTCTCCGCTGATGGAATCTTTAGAAATATTCTTTCCCAGACTATGGCACGGTATTTATGTCAGATTGCTTGCATCTTGAAAAACAGTATTAAAATTTATTTTGCTTAGAGAAGCCACTCCTAACTTGCTGTCTTTGGGGATTTCTATGCTAGCAATTTATAGCATCATCCAACCATTGCTATGGAGATAAATCACTAATTCCGACAGGATCTCTATTGCCATGGAGAAGCCCGAGTGATGTTATTAAAAACATGCACTTCTGGAAATGCTCTTGATAATTGCACAACCATTCCCATAATCTTCCAAGCAACATAGGCTACGCTAAAGAGACCAGTGGTAGGCATGAGAGCTGGGGAAGGCTGCTGAGGGAATGTCAACCATCTATTTATTAGAGATTTGTATTTGCATAGGGAAGGTTTGGATTTGATTCTGCACTCTTTATGCTTTGGTCAAGCCATCCTTTCCATGATGATATTCATATTGATGTGGAGCTTTCCCACTGCAGTTGAGAAGAATGATGATTGATGCATCCCTTTGTGTGCACAGATGGGATCCTTTAAATGTGGTAATGCCCGGCATCATTTTGAGCTGGAAAACAAATGAAAACAGCAGCATAGGTCCTAACATAAGCTTAATACATTTTTCTTTAAAGAAAAAAACTGTGAGCCTACTCCCCTCCCTTCCCTACCCCACCCCACCGCACCCCACCCCAAAAAATCTGGAAAAGCAATCCGTCTTCTGCCGATAGATGTTGTAATCCTGCCCATTTTATCCAGAAGTGGCATTGAGCTGGTTTGCACCGGTTCGTGTGAACCGTTGGCGAAAATTTGGCCAAGGTCGCCGAACTGGTAGCGATGGCCAGCTGGTCATGCCCCCAAAAAGGTCCTCCAGTCGCCACTCACTTGCCCCACCTGCCATGTTCACCGCTGCCCTGTTCTTCATGCACACACATCCCATTGCCTTCAAATCCAATGGGATGCGCATGCGCAAAGAACATGGTGGCAACGGCAGCAGCTTTTTCCGCAACCTCCTTTCTGGCAGCCTGGGAGGCTTCTTTGCCAGCCACTTTTCAGCAGCGGTGGCTGGCTGGGGGCCACTGAAAACTCCAGTCAGCTTGCTTTCCGGACTCTGGACCAGCCGCCATGGAAGGTAAGCAGCTCGAACAAAGAGGCAGTGGTGGGGGAGAAAGCGGGGCTAGGGCCAGGGCTGCTAAAGGAGAGGAAACGGGGGTGACTGGCAAAGGGAGGGTGCGGGTAGATATGTGGAAATTCCAAAAATTCTTTGCCAATAGATTGAGACCTACCTTCATCCTACACCTATTTGACAGTTTCAACTTGTTGGAGTACTATTGTTTCATTGTCCCAATTTGTATTACATGAAAATGAAATGAAAAATAACATATATATTTTAGAGTGTAGACAAATTTTCTATCCTTAAAGCATTTAAAAAGCAATTTATTTCTAGACAAAATATGAAGTCTATGTCACATAAGGAGCAAGTTATTGTACAATATATGTCATGCCCTTGTCAGAGCCTGAATTCGCGGAGAAGGATGAGCAGGAGCTGGGGCCGATGGAGGTCGAGCAGGCAGCCTCGTTGCTTCAGAGGAATGTGGGTAAGAGTAGGAAGAGGCAGCCCCAGGCCCCTCTGGCTTGGGACAGCTTGCCAGCAGGAAGGAACAGGGGCAGGACAACTGAGAGGCCAGGCAGTGGAAATGAGGAGCAACAAAGCTCAAGTGATGAGTAAGAACCACCCCTTCCTGAATCCCGAGCACAGAGTGGAGAAGAGGAGGGAACAGAGCAGGCCAATCTGATGACTTGGGCAGATAGCACCCTACCCCTCTTCACAAGGCACACCTGGGGACTTAATGCCCCTCCCCGCTGTGGGGGGGGAGGGAAAAATGCTGAATTTGTGGAGTTTGGTGTGCCGTTGCCGATGTCTGGCCTTTGCAAGACTGCTTGCCTTCTTCCTTAATTTGTGGACACATTGCTTCTTCCTTGCTTCATGGATTCATTTCCTTGTTTCCTTGCCCCGCTGGACTTCTTGCCTTGAAGCAATTGTGCTAAAGCCATTTGCTGGACTACTCACAGCTAGGGGCTGCTCTCTCTCTCTCTCTCTCTCTCTCTCTGTGTGTGTGTGTGTGTGTGTGTGTGAGAGAGAGAGAGAGAGAGAGAGAGAGAGTGCTTTGCTCTGGGACTTGCACAATGTGGTTTGGGGGAAAGTTGGAGCATTAAAGGGGAGTTTGAACTCTCAGCTGGCTGTGTGGCCTTCATGCCTTATCCCGGGTCATCACAGTATATTATAACCAGTAACACTGAGTGTTCCCATTGACACTTCTTCAAATCCATAACTAATCATCAAGAATTCTCAATAAGCATTTGGGGACTATTGTTTCTAATAAATGAGAAATTGTAAAATTAGTGGCACAGTGGTTAGAATGCAGTATGGCAGGCAAACTCTGGCCACAGGCTAGAGTTCGAGTCTCACCGGCTCAAGTTTGACTCAGCCTTTGAACATTCTGAGGTCAGCAAAATGAGGATCCAGATTGTTGGGGCCAATATGCTGACATTGTAAATTGCTCAGAGAGTACTATAAAGCACTATGGGGCGTTATATAAATCTATTGCTATTGCTATAGTGATATGTATAAATCATTTGTTTGAAAGAAAAATGTATCTTTGGGTTAAAATGTACATTGATGGTTTTTTGGCAGAAAATTATATGACTCCATGTCATTTGATCAGATGGCTGCTTTGGCAAATGGACCCTCACCCTTTTTAAAAATAACAGAAAGAAATGTTAAAAGTAAAAAGTATCTTATACATCCCTGTTCCAAGAAAAGAGAAATAATATGGTTTTCTTCCTCACTATTTATTGTTTAAACCTAACCACTGTGTAGAGGATTAAATTTATATGCCACCTGACCCTCAGTTACCTTGGGCAATTTACAAGAAGAAAAATTTAGGATTTACAGCCAGCAACAAAACAACATTCACATTTGTCTTCAGTTACTCTAAAATTCCATCCTTTACCATTTCCAAATAAGGCTAAGAAAAACTTGCCTAAAATCCTGGTGTGCCACTGACTCAATTCAAGGCAGATTCCTCTGTCCCTAGAATCACAAATCACTTTATGCAGAATGTAATCTTGGGGTAATTTGCACTAGATCACAAAATCCCAGTTGTTTACTAATAGCAATGCCAAAAAGAGGGAAGGGGGAGGACACAGGGCTAATACCTGGCTCAACATGTTCTCAGAGTTAGTCTTTATTTTAATCATAAATGCATGGGTCTGCTGCACAGCTTCAGCACTTGAGTTATAGAAGCCATCCTGCTTAGATTACAGATTAACAGAGTTGGAAGGGACCTTGTAGGTCATCTAGTCCAACCCCCCAGCCCAAGCAGGAGACCCTACGCCATTTCTGACAAATGGCAGTCCAATCTCTTCTTGAAAGTCTCAAGTGATGGAGAAGGCGAGCGCAAACCTATCCTGGGAAGTACGCCCCGTTGAACTCAGTGTGGCCTTGCAATCATGATCCAACCATAACAGCAGCAAAAACAATTTAAACATGCTGGCTTTTTGTTCCTCTTTAAAGGAAGAAACACTTTCAAGGTAGTTTTGTCTAGTGGTTAAAGAAGCAGGCTGGCAAATGGAAGACCATGAGTTCAAGTCCTGCCTTAGCCGTGAAAGCCAGCTGGGTGACTTTGGGCACTCTCAGCCCAGCCCATCTCACAGATTTGTGGTTGTGAGGAAAATAGAGGAGGAAGGGAAGTTAGATATGTTTGCTGACTTGAGTTATTGGTAAAAATAATAAAGGTGGGATACAAATTTGCACTACAAAAATTGTAGTGATCTCTAGTTGCATGCATTTAGCGCCATTGATTTATTTATCATTTTTATATATATATATACAAATAAATAAATAAATAAATAAGTAAATAAGTAAATAAAATTATGCCCCTTCCAAAGCAACAGTGGATTATTGCTATAGAGCAGCGGTGGGGAACTATGGCCCTTTTATGAAGTCCATATTGAAGTCCACAAGTGATAAAGCGACCATAGTTCCCCACCTCTGCTATAGAGTGTAACTATCAGTGCTAGAGAAAATTCCTGCCTTGCTTGGCCTACCTCATAATTGGATGATTGGATAATTGGATTGCCACTCTAGCAATGTAGCACTACGGTTGAGAAAAGTACTCTGGGCAGCTTTGCTTAATGCCCCCAATGATATAGAAAGAAAAATAATGAGTGCAACTGCTATGCCTTGGACAACTGCAGCGGGTCCATTTCTTACAGAATGAGTAGGATTTCTAATGCTTTCAAACAGGATCCCACACTTGAAGGGCCTCCAAATCTTCCCTTTTACAAAACCTGTATAAAGGAGAGCTCCACTCTGTGGATAGTTTGAGGGAAGTGTCACCTCAAAGCTATTCATGAAACCACCATATCTTGACTGGCAATTTATTGCACCTTCATAGCAACACATCACTGAAGTGATATAAAGCCTTTATATCATTACTGTTCATTTGGCACCGTGGTGATTGAATGATTAGAGAATGCTACAAATCACTCCTGAGGAAATGACCTTAGTCACTTCGCATGGGCCTAATTGTAATGGCCTCTCGTTGCATGCATTTAGTGCCATTGATTTATTTATCCTATATATGTACCATAAACCTGTACCTCCTTATTTCAAAGTTCCACCATTTTTAATGGAACTTTCATCATTGTTCCCATTCCAGCCCTAGAAATCAGATCGGGAAGGTAACAAAGAAAACAGAAACGGCTGCATGCAAAAGCTTAGGTATGCATGTTTCAATAAATCTCTATGTGAACAAAAATCCACACAACCACTACAGGAATCTTTTTTTGCAAATTTAAATGCATACTTATTATTTATATGTATTAGTTAGAGATTCAGAATAGGAAAATAGTGAATATGGCAGTTGCATAAGTTTGGATACTCTTTCAATGAATGCAGGTTTTTTTTTTCAACCTTGGCAACTTTAAGATGTGTGGACTTCAACTTCCAAAATTCCCCAGTCATCCTGCTGAACCAAGTGAGCCAGCCTGATGAACAAGTGAACAAATTACTGTCAAACACCAAGGGAGATCAGGAGATTCAGGCAGTTGAAATGAGTATAAAGATTTATTGCAAGCTTAAGCTGTCTACAAGAATCCGACCAACTAACAGTAAAGGGAAATGAGTGGGAGATTAGAAAGGCATTCAAGGTGGGCTGGACGTAGATCTCTTGCGATCATACAAGGACTCGTGACTTAACTTATGATGCATTTATTTATTTATTTATTTATTAGATTTTTATACCGCCCTTCTCCCGAAGGACTCAGGGCGGTGTACAGCCAGAATAAGAACAAAATATATACAATTTAAAACAACATTTAAAAAGAGCAAATTTTAAAGGCTGATTATTAAAATTTAGATTTAAAATTTAAAAAATATTAAGAATACCCAATTAAAATTCATCAATAATTATGCCAGTCCCGCTTTAATGAATAAATATGTTTTGAGCTCACGACGGAAGGTCCGAAGATCAGGCACTTGACGCAAGCCAGGGGGAAGTTCGTTCCAGAGCGTCACTGCCCCCACAGAGAAGGCCCTACTCCTGGGGGCCGCCAGCCAACACTGTTTGGTGGACGGCACCCTGAGGAGACCCTCTCTGTGAGAGCGTACGGGTCAGTGGGAGGCAAAGGGTAACAGCAGGCGGTCTCGTAAGTACCCGGGTCCTAAGCCATGGAGTGCTTTAAAGATAGTTACCAGAATCTTGAAGTGCACCCGAAAGACCACAGGAAGCCAGTGCAAGCTACGGAGCAGCGATGTCACGTGGAAGCCACGTGATCTCTCCCTCCTACAATTACTTCGTCACAGTCTCATAAATTAAAATGAAGTGGCCTGCATTTCTTCTTAACTTACATAATGTGTTTCCAATTTCTAGTAAGCAAAAATTTCAGTATGAAAATTATGTGCAACTCTTCTGTCGTCTTATTTTGGATGATGTGGCTCCTTCCCCCCACCCCCATGCGCACACACTCAGTTATGTAACAGTGCACGATAGTCTCTTCGCAAGTAAACTTGATTACACGTTTACAGAGATCTTGTGATGAATCTACACTGCACGACATAATATTGAGCAAACTAAGCCAACTGTTGCAATCATACTGTTATTCATTCAGTGATTTTATTCTTTTACAGCTATCCTGCTCTTCTTTTTAAACTGAAAAATAGACAAAAAATGAAATTTATAATAAGTGGCTAGTAAACCAGTTGGATAAGTGTTAAGTATCTTGGAGGTAGAATTTAGTGAAACTTTGGTGACCCCTGGGATCACAAGTAAATTATTTAACACCCATGCGCAAAAATGCATCTTATAAGTACATGATTATAATGACAAATGCAGCAGACATTAAAAGGTTATAAATTATGGTTATAAGTATCCTATTGAAGGGTCAGACTTCGTAGTGATCTACTGCGATTGATTAACAATTTTTCAAACTCTTCTATTAACCATTAATCAGTCCTTTATAAACTATTTATAAGCGGTACCTCTGTGAAATCTCGCTGAGGGATATAATTCTACATTTTGTGCAGAAAAAAAAATTGTCAGGGAATCAGCAGTCACAAAGGGACATGAGTGACCCAGATAACCCTCAGAGGTTAAGACACAATTGACTCTATCTAGAAAATGGGTGCCCCACAAAGTATATTTCTAGCAGGCAGGTTCTGTAGCACAATTGATTTAAAATAGAGCCACAACAGGAGAGAAAGTAGTAATTGCTGTCTGGCTGTATGTGAAAAGCTCAACCCCATAGTACAGCCAGCCCTTTCAGGTATCTGCCCATGTATCTCAGCTACCATACTGTGAGATCCTAGGTCTGTTTTAGCATCAAAGAATATTGATGCTTTTGAATGTCCATGTTGGAGAAATTTAAGAATTGTTGTTGTTGTTAGTTGCGAAGTTGTGTCCGACCCATCGCGACCCCATGGGCAACGTTCCTCCAGCCTTCCTGTCCTCTACCATCCTCTGGAGCCCATTTAAGCTCACGCCTACGGCTTCAGTGACTCCATCCAGCCACTTCATTTCTGTCCGTTTCTTCTTTTACCCTCAGTCTTTCCCAGCATCGTGGATAATCAAGAAAACAAAAACAAAAACAGAGAAAATCAATGTGCATATGGTAGGGCAGGAGGTGGAAAAGCATGCTTCATCTAGCCTGAGGAAAATCTGAAGAGGTTGTCTCCGAAAGATGTAAGTGAGGGATGGAATACCTTCTAGTTTTGAGGATATTTCATAGACTTAATGAACCAACTAAAGCTGGCTCAATTGCATTATTTAAAAAAAAAAAACCCAGAACAAACCAGCAACTGCTAAATAGCAGAAAAAAAATCTGTCCAGCAGCCCAGGCAGAAGTGCTCAGGACATTTTTAGTCACTGGATTAGCCACTGGAAAGAAGGAGGTTTATTGCCACACATTACAGCTGGTCAGAGGTAGGGCTGTCCGTAAAATAAAAGGAAGCATTGGAGACCCTTTATTCTGAAGGATGTAGGATGGCTTGGGCTGGAAAATAGCCATTTTGAATTGAAGCTGCAAAACACAGACAAAGAGTGCATTTGAGGAAGAGGGTGGCATCCTCAGGAAGTGGTATGTGATCCAAACTAGCAATAGACAAAAATGAAATTTATAATAAGTGGCTAGTAAACCAGTTGGATAAGTGTTAAGTATCTTGGAGGTAGAATTTAGTGAAACTTTGGTGACCCCTGGGATCACAAGTAAATTATTTAACACCCATGCGCAAAAATGCATCTTATAAGTACATGATTATAATGACAAATGCAGCAGACATTAAAAGGTTATAAATTATGGTTATAAGTATCCTATTGAAGGTCAGACTTAGTGATCTACTGCGATTGATTAACAATTTTTCAAACTCTTTTATTAACCATTAATCAGTCCTTTATAAACTATTTATAAGCGGTACCTCTGTGAAATCTCGCTGAGGGATATAATTCTACATTTTGTGCAGAAAAAAAAATTGTCAGGGAATCAGCAGTCACAAAGGGACATGAGTGACCCAGATAACCCTCAGAGGTTAAGACACAATTGACTCTATCTAGAAAATGGGTGCCCCACAAAGTATATTTCTAGCAGGCAGGTTCTGTAGCACAATTGATTTAAAATAGAGCCACAACAGGAGAGAAAGTAGTAATTGCTGTCTGGCTGTATGTGAAAAGCTCAACCCCATAGTACAGCCAGCCCTTTCAGGTATCTGCCCATGTATCTCAGCTACCATACTGTGAGATCCTAGGTCTGTTTTAGCATCAAAGAATATTGATGCTTTTGAATGTCCATGTTGGAGAAATTTAAGAATTGTTGTTGTTGTTAGTTGCGAAGTTGTGTCCGACCCATCGCGACCCCATGGGCAACGTTCCTCCAGCCTTCCTGTCCTCTACCATCCTCTGGAGCCCATTTAAGCTCACGCCTACGGCTTCAGTGACTCCATCCAGCCACTTCATTTCTGTCCGTTTCTTCTTTTACCCTCAGTCTTTCCCAGCATCGTGGATAATCAAGAAAACAAAAACAAAAACAGAGAAAATCAATGTGCATATGGTAGGGCAGGAGGTGGAAAAGCATGCTTCATCTAGCCTGAGGAAAATCTGAAGAGGTTGTCTCCGAAAGATGTAAGTGAGGGATGGAATACCTTCTAGTTTTGAGGATATTTCATAGACTTAATGAACCAACTAAAGCTGGCTCAATTGCATTATTTAAAAAAAAAAAACCCAGAACAAACCAGCAACTGCTAAATAGCAGAAAAAAAATCTGTCCAGCAGCCCAGGCAGAAGTGCTCAGGACATTTTTAGTCACTGGATTAGCCACTGGAAAGAAGGAGGTTTATTGCCACACATTACAGCTGGTCAGAGGTAGGGCTGTCCGTAAAATAAAAGGAAGCATTGGAGACCCTTTATTCTGAAGGATGTAGGATGGCTTGGGCTGGAAAATAGCCATTTTGAATTGAAGCTGCAAAACACAGACAAAGAGTGCATTTGAGGAAGAGGGTGGCATCCTCAGGAAGTGGTATGTGATCCAAACTAGCAATAGTCAAACAGAAATTGTAGATCTGCCTTCAGTCTGGGTGGTTTCTTGGGGTAAGTTAAAATTAGCACCTCTGAAAGTCTATTTGGATAGGAATAAGGATATGGTTATGGACTGGAATAATACAATGTACCCTATGAAATATAATTTCTGGGTTCTAATTATAGTGTTACAACATAACTGGTCATAGAGAATGAAGTTTACTGAAAATGGTTGAAATAACAAAATCTAAGGAACCATTCATTGGGTCGCACTCTTAAATATTATTTGTATTTTTTTTTTAAAGAAAATAATAATTGATACTAAACACATGGAACCAAACTTATTTCTTTCTCAGCATTCTTTCCATCTAAATATCCCTCCAGTAGTTTGGTAGAGTCCTGAATTTAGGGGCTTAATGACTGTACACAAACAGCATCATATCAACAAGAACGTGGCACTTAGAATCAATTCCTAAAAGAGAAATACAGAGGTTTGAATGACCAGAGAAGATAATTACAAATTCATCAGCCTGTTCTTAAGCAAGTGATACCATTGCTTGAATCTTGTGATAAATTATATCGATCCGATAGGTTGCAGAATGTCAAAGAAATGACAGTCTGTTTGACAGCAGCGCCATCTTTATTAACTTCCAACAGAGCTGCCCAAAGTCATGTGATACTGGAAGAGGTGCCTCTATATCAGTGGGGATGGAAAAATCCTTGTTGCTATCATGGCACTGATTTGCAAACTATTGCCCATGATGTACATTTTCTGGTTCTCTAGAAGATCTGCCTAAAGCAATGACAGAGACAATTGCCTGTATACCTGATTTGGACATCCAGTTATGAGGTCACTGCCATATCCCCATAGAAGTTGCATATATAATTACATGGTTTGTGTGTATCATGCACTAAATAAATAAATAATCCTAAGTAACTTGTTTAGTATGTGGGACACGGTGGCTCAGTGGCTAAGACACTGAGCTTGTCGATTGAAAGGTCGGCAGTTCAATGATTCAAATCCCTGGTGCTGTCTAACGGGATGAGCTCCTATTACTTGTCCCAGCTTCTGCCTAGCAGTTCGAAAACACGTAAAAAATGCAAGTAGAAAAATAGGGACCATCTTTGGTGGGAAGGTAGCAGTGTTCCATGCGCCTTTGACGTTTAGTCATGCCGGCTACATAACCACAGAGACGTCTTCGGACAGCACTGGCTCTTCGGCTTTGAAACGGAGATGAGCACCGCCCCCTACAGTTGGGAACAACTAGCACAATTGTGCAAGGGAAACCTTTATCTTTACCACATCAATAAACTGACAATGGATATAAAATATGTCAACAGTTTTTATTTTTTTAAATCAATATATTTCGTTTTAAATATCTGATTGTAGAAATCTCAGTTATTCACCAAGATTTGTTGACAATCCTAATTAAAATCCAGTTTCTATGTATTCTCAAATTTGGTCTTGACAGAACACTTATAGGATGGCCACAGAATGTAACGTATAAAAATCCAGTTGAAGTCTTTTAAAATACCAAATCATTTCAAATCAAACCTTTATTGTCAATGTGCAACATGTGTACAATGAAATTGACTTTTTGGAAATAACCTAATTCAGGATTTAAAAATAGTAAGAATTGTGGTTTCAGCCACAATTGTTTGATGTCATCATCTTCATCATTTCTTCTTGTGCTTTATGTTATATCAATTTCTTATTTGAACTTGAATCAGCTAAGTCGTTGCAAAACAACTTGGATTGTTTTCATATGTCATCATAAAAAAGATATGTCTACCTGGCACAATGCCACTAATATGTACAATGGAGCAGATTTTGTTGTTGCCAGCTCAAGGTCCCCCCACTGGAAGAACACTGAGTGGGAAACTAATAGCAGTCAGATTTACCTGGTACTGTGCCTAGAATTAAGGGTCTGTGTTATGATTCAGGATCAGAAACTAAATGGGCTATATTTTTTCATCTCTACCTCTCATCTTCAGCTCCCTAGGGATGGTGGAAAAATTGCTAATAACCAAGCCACTTGAAAATCCATTTTCTAAATCCTAGCAGTTTTTGAATGTTTGTTCTTCACCTAATACAAACATAAATTGCTACCCTGAAGTAAGCATAACTGTGTATAAAATCAGTAGCATTCCAATAATTACTTTAGTGATGATTTAGAACTGTATTGCTGGTATTGTAAATCACAAGTAAAAGAAATTTGTTTCACTTTTCTGCTCAGGATTTCTCCCTTTAGGGATGTTCTTCAGCGATAGCAGTATACCAGAGTTGGAAGGGACCTTGGGGATAATAATAATAATAATAATAATAATAATAATAATAATAATAATAATAATAATAATAATAATAATAATAATATGCTCAGGCAGGAAAACTTATACCATTTCAGACAACTGGTTGTCTGAACCTTTTCTTAAAATCCTCCAGTGTTGGAGCACCTACAACTTCTGGAGACAAGTCATTCCACTGATTAATTGTTCTAACTGTCTCCTTAGTTCCATCATGGTCTTATTTGCAGGAAAAAAATGTCTGCAAAACAGTGTTGTTGATTGCCCAGATGTTGTGCCAATCTTTTCTCATTACTCTCAAAGCAGGCTTGCCTAAAGTATATTAAAGTATAGGAATACTTGAAATCACTTATACTAGATAATTATCATCTACTTAGATTTATGTTGGATGAGATCATAAGCTAAGCCATAACTTCATTTTAGGATGATTTGTGGGACAAATCATTGGTAACCTGGTTCACACTTTGCATTAAACTATACATTATGGCTTTACAAACTATAGACACTGGCTTTCAGGAAAGCTCATAGACCCATTTTATCCCTTCTCTCCCACAAGGGTTATATTAAGAAAAAAAAAAGGATACTGCTGAAAAATCTGGCACCTCTGAAGAGATGAAGCCCTGAGGGCAGTAAAAGGATCTTTTACATCCTTTTGAGTTGTATGCTGTTATTTACCCTTGAATTTAAGAATCCTTTTCTTTTCAAGGCACTTGGTTAGGATTATGACATTATAGTTTAATTCAGAAACATAAGCAAATTTGCTAAAAAAGGTCTAGATAATGACAATGGCTACTTCGTTCTTGTTGTTAGTTGCAAAGTCATGTCCAACCCATCGCGACCCCATGGACAATGTTCCTCCAGCCTTCTTGTCCTCTACCATCCCCCAGAGTCCATTTAAGCTCACACCGACTGCTTCAGTGACTCCATCCAGCCACCTTATTCTCTGTCGTCCCCTTCTTCTTTTACCTTCAATCTTTCCCAGCATTAGGCTCTTCTCCAGTGAGTCCTTCCTTCTCATTATGTGGCCAAAGTATTTCAGTTTCATCTTCAGGATCTGGCCTTCTAAAGAGCAGTCAGGGTTGATCTCCTCTAGGATCTGACCGGTTTGATCGCCTTGCAGTCCAAGGGACTCGCAGGAGTCTTCTCCAGCACCAGAGTTCAAAGGCCTCAATTCTTTGATCATCAGCCTTTCTTATGGTCCAACTTTCACAGTCACTCATTGCAACTGGGAAAACCGTAGCCTTAAGGTTTGTGTAAAAAGTTGTCACTTAACAATGGCAGGCACCCTTTAGGGAAAAAGTTGCCACTTTGCAACTCTGGGATCCATCTCAGCTTGGAACCCAAAGTGGAATAATGTCAGTTTTAGCTTTATTTCAGGAGGACAGTAAGGAAGCCTCTACAGTGACTATTTAAGCATCAATGACATTAAAGAGCAAATCATTCTTTCCAGCAGGAAGGTGTTAGGATCAATTCCATAGTGGGTCTTCCTTCTATTTGTGCAGCTGTGATCCTCAGGGGAGGAGGACATGAGGGCCGGCTGAAACTGGGGACCTCTGTTCTTTTTCCATAGTGCTTTGGAGGAAAAACAAAAATGAGGTAATGAAAACCACACACAGGAAATGCTTTATTATTTCATCATCCTCACCTACAGAGATCTGGCACTGCTCTGTGGTTAGGAAGTATGTCTCCCTTCCCTCCAACCCCCAATACTCTCCCCTCCCCATGGTTACATAAGGCCAACACTTTGTCATTTCCTGTCAGGGCATTCCAGAGGAACTTGCAGCCTTTTTCTCCTCACTTCCCTCCTTTCCTTTTGATCTTCGCATTATTGTAGGAAAGGGCCTCAGCTACCAGGCAATATTTGTTTAGCTCTAGGAGGCAATGGGAAGGTTGTGTTGGCAATTTGTGGGTAGGGGGCACAAAAGACCATCTAGATCGACATCATAGTTCTTCAATTATAAGGATCTGGTAAAGATAGGTCAGCATGATTATCCTTCCTTATCCACACCAAGCAGGGGTGAAATGCTACCGGTTTGGACCGGTTCTCCTGAACCGGTAGTAAAAACTGCTACTGGTTCGGGCAAATAGTATTTCTGACGATCAGCTGGACGACGATCAGCTGTGACGTGTGATTTATATTAGCTACAATTCTCAGATTTTCTGCTTTCTAGTTAATCTAAATCACGTGGCAGAATGTATCCCCCCCCTCGCTGTTCTACTTACCTTTGCAGACAAAATGTTCCTTTTTTAGCGCTGCAGGACATACCTCAGGAGGGCATGCACATGCAAAGTGTGCACTTGGTAGCAGACTCACAGAACCGGTAGCAGACTTCCGAAAATTTCACCGCTGATGCCAAGAATTACTTTCTTAACACCAGTTCAAGGAAAACCTTCATTGTCCAGACAATTCCAGATTTTTTTCAATCAGGATGCCTTCCTGATAATGCTGAATGTGGAATCAACTCTAAGATTTAGTGAGGGGGACCGGGGGTGGGGGGGAAGTTGGGGAAGGTTGATCTAAGATATACAGGAATTTGCCTGCGAACAGTTAGAACTAGCTGGAGTAAGGAACATGGATGCAGTGGTGGGATTCAGCCAGTTCGCACCACTTCGGGAGAACCGGTTGTTAACTTTCTGCGTAGTTTGGCAAACTGGTTGTTGGAAGAAATCATTAGGGCAGGGAACCGGTTGTTAAATTACTTGAATCCCATCACTGCATGGATGCATACACAAACATGATGTAGGGTAAGAAGGCTGCAGGTATATTTGGCTGAACATATTTGCACTGTTATCTGAAACTAGGAACATTAATAAGGTTAAACATCTAAAGTTCTTTTCAAGCAACTGGGAATATGGAGCTGTTGGGGACAGGGTTTGCATGCACATATTTCTTCACACATTAATCTATTTCTATCCTAGATATAACCATCAGTTAAGTACAATGGGATTTTAAAGCTGTCCAGAGCTCTATGTTTCCCCAGGATGTGACTGTAAACACTGGAAAAGAAGTCTTCATGCATTTCATGAGAATATTTCTTCACACATTAATCTATTTCTATCCTAGATATAACCATCAGTTAAGTACAATGGGATTTTAAAGCTGTCCAGAGCTCTATGTTTCCCCAGGATGTGACTGTAAACACTGGAAAAGAAGTCTTCATGCATTTCATGAGAATATTTCTTCATCATTCTTGTTTACTACATCATCCTTCTCTGGCATGCTCTGGATTCTATGCCTGGAAAATGTATTTTCTGTAAGATCCTGGCAGAGATGTTCTTCCTATCACTTCATTTTTATCAGCATTCGTGAGTTGAAATGTTAAATCTTTCCTTAATTGGTAATTTCATCCCACTGTGAAACTCTTTTCCCACCCCCTAATACTGCTGGAAAAGGGTAAGATTATTGTTTAAATGGAAACAAGGACTCTGTATACAAAAACATACCAATTTCTAAATCCAGAGCCTTTTCCAGTACTACCTAACCAAATTCACACTTGAAAGCACCAGCCCATGAATGACACAGATCAAATCCACTGGTAGGTTGCTACCGGTTCTCCCCATTTCGCAAGAACTGGTAGTAAACATTTTGAGTAGTTTGGAGAACCGGTTGTTAACTTTCTGCGTAGTTTGGCAAACTGGTTGTTGGAAGAAATCATTAGGGCAGGGAACCGGTTGTTAAATTACTTGAATCCCATCACTGCATGGATGCATACACAAACATGATGTAGGGTAAGAAGGCTGCAGGTTCTTCTGGCTGAACACATTTGCACTGTTATCTGAAACTAGGAACATTAATAAGGTTAAACATCTAAAGTTCTTTTCAAGCAACTGGGAATATGGAGCTGTTGGGGACAGGGTTTGCATGCACATATTTCTTCACACATTAATCTATTTCTATCCTAGATATAACCATCAGTTAAGTACAATGGGATTTTAAAGCTGTCCAGAGCTCTATGTTTCCCCAGGATGTGACTGTAAACACTGGAAAAGAAGTCTTCATGCATTTCATGAGAATATTTCTTCATCATTCTTGTTTACTACATCATCCTTCTCTGGCATGCTCTGGATTCTATGCCTGGAAAATGTATTTTCTGTAAGATCCTGGCAGAGATGTTCTTCCTATCACTTCATTTTTATCAGCATTCGTGAGTTGAAATGTTAAATCTTTCCTTAATTGGTAATTTCATCCCACTGTGAAACTCTTCCCCCCCCTAATACTGCTGGAAAGGGGTAAGATTATTGTTTAAATGGAAACAAGGACTCTGTATACAAAAACATACCAATTTCTAAATCCAGAGCCTTTTCCAGTACTACCTAACCAAATTCACACTTGAAAGCACCAGCCCATGAATGACACAGATCAAATCCACTGGTAGGTTGCTACCGGTTCTCCCCATTTCGCAAGAACTGGTAGTAAACATTTTGAGTAGTTTGGAGAACCGGTAGTAAAAATTCTGCCTGGCCCCACCCACAATCTATTGCTGCCTCCCGACTCCCAGCTGATTGGCTGGAAGGAAAAAACTCAGGGCTCACTTGACGAAGAAGAGGAGGAAAAAACGCAAGACACCGTCGCTTTAAATTGAGAAGCCAAGAAGCCTCCCAACTGATCGGCTACAATGAAAAAATCAGGACTCGCTTCTCAGCCAGGAGATCGCTTGGCAAAGAAGAAGGGGCAGGGGGGAAAACGCTGTCGCTTTAAATTGACAAAGCTGGAAGCTCGTTTCTGGGTCAGCTGAGCAACAAATTGGATAAGTGGAGGAATTCTTATATGGTTCAAAGTTTTTGAAGTTTTGGGGTTTGTGCAACATGGGGCTTTGTGTTTCTAAAAAGGTTTGTGTTAAGTTTGGGTATTGACGAGGCAGGAGACCAGGTTAGTGACAACAGCTCTTTAATATAGTGTGACCCAGCAAAACTCTGGAGAAAAACCTCTCCTTATATACACTTCAGCCAGAGGCTGCATCCAATCAGAAGCGAGATACTTCCCGCCTAAAACTCCCGCCAAAACTTACAGTAATACATTACACTCCTTCCCTCCCAGAAGGCACTTTGCCAATATTTACATATTACTTCTCTACGTAGTCCCGCAGGTACGTGGGGCGTCTCCTGACTCTCCCGGACCTGCGCAATTCACTTTCTGGAGTTGAGTCGAGCTTGCCGGAGGGGCTTTTCGTTCCTCTGAGCTCCTCCTCCCGCCATCCGGCCCTGGATTATTGCCGGCTCGGACCTGCTGTCCTCTAGAGGGACCGGAGGGTGTCGCTGGACTTCGCCTGACTCAGATAAGTCTCTGTTTGGTTCTACGCTTTCTGTTTGTTCTCGGCTCCAGTCAGCTGTGGGGTTAATTAAATCATAGTCAGGGCTGGTCTCGCCTAATTCTGCCTTATCGCTCAATCTGTTTCTTAATTGATCTATGTGGCGCCCAAACTCTGCCATCGTCTATTTCCACTAGATAAGATTTGGGGCCCGTTTGTCTATGACTATCCCCTCTTCCAGCTTGGGCCGTCGCTGTAATTATGTGCCCACACTGAGTCTCCTATGTTTAATTCCCGGATTCTATCTGGTTTTGTTTTGAACCCGTCCTGCACGTAGTTCGGGTGTAGCCGGTCTAGCGGGCACCGTAGCTTCCGCCCCATTAATAGCTCGGCTGGGCTGCGGCCGGTGGCCACACAGGGGGTCCTGTGTTGGACGGTTAGGAATGCGTCGATCTGTGCCTGCCAATCGCCCGGCCGCCGTGATAGCGCTTCTTCGCACTCGAACAAAGCGTTCAGCAAGGCCGTTCGACGCAGGGTGGAACGGCGCTGAGAGGGCATGTCGGATGCCCTCTTCAGCCAGGTACCCTTCAAATAATGCTGCGGTGAACTGTGGGCGTTATCGGACACGAGGGTGTCCGGTAGCCCGTGCGTGGCGAAAAGGTGTTTTAGTGCTGCAATGACAGCTCCCGCGGTTGTGGATTTCATTAAGATGATCTCCAGCCATTTGGAGAATGCATCCACCACAATTAGAAATGTTTGGCCGTGGAAGGGGCCGGCAAAATCAATGTGTATGCGGGACCAAGGGCCTTGGGGTTTCTCCCACTCCAACACTGGGGCCGTGGGGGGTAGTGGTCTGATTCCTGACATACCTGGCATCGCCAACCCTGTCACTGATTTCCTGTCCATTAGGGGCCACCAGACATAGCTCCTAGCCAAACCCTTCATCCTTACAATTCCTGGGTGACCCTCATGCAGTAGTTCCAGGACTTTTTTTCTCAGCTTCTCTGGAACTACCACCCTATCCCCCCAGAGCAGGCACCCCCCTTGCACAGACAATTCCCCTCTTTTCTTTGCAAACTCTCTAAAACGGTCGCCCGCGCAGCGGGCCATCCCTTTGAACCCAACTGATTACAGTTCTTAAAACAACGTCCCGGTAGGAGGCCGAGCCACTTCCTGCGATGTGACTGGGCCAGAGTCCCAAGAGTCAATTAGTAGAACGGGGTGCCCGGAGTAGGGTCCTCGATTTCCTGTCCATTAGGGGCCACCAAACATAGCTCCTGGCTAGCCCCTTCATCCTTACAATTCCTGGGTGACCCTCATGCAGTAGTTCCAGGACTTTTTCCCTCAGCTTCTCTGGAACTACCACCCTATCCCCCCAGAGCAGGCACCCCCCTTGCACAGACAATTCCCCTCTTTTCTTTACAAACTCTCTAAAACGGTCGCCCGGCGCAGCGGGCCATCCCCTTTGAACCCAACCGATTACAGTTCTTAAAACAACGTCCCGGTAGGAGGCCCGAGCCACTTCCTGCGATGTGACTGGGCCAGAGTCCCAAGAGTCAATTAGTAGAACGGGGGTGCCCGGAGTAGGGTCCTCGATTTCCCCGGGCAATGGGCATCTGCTCAATGCGTCCGCATGCCCCAGCTCTTTTCCAGGTCGATGCTGCAGTTTGTAAGAGTAGGCGGCCAGAAAAATAGTCCATCTGGTCAGCCGGGGTGATAGTGCCACTGGCGTTGGGCGGTCGCCAGCCAGTAATCCCAATAGCGGTCTGTGGTCAGTGATAATTTCAAAGTCTCTCCCAAAACGTATTCATGAAATTTTTCACCCTGACACTATTGAGAGCCTCCTATCTAGCTGGCTGTAATTCCTCTCAGCCGGGACATCGTTCGTGAATAGAACGCTATAGGGGCTTCAGTGCCGTTTGGGAGTCTGTGGCTAAGTACAGCTCCTACTCCATAGGGGGACGCATCACAAACCAATACTAACGGCAGTCTGTTGTTGTATTGTATTAACAGGCTATCGCTTGATAGCAAACTTTTACTGCCTCAAATGCCCTATTCTCTGACTTCCCCACGACCAAGCAGTGTTTTTCCAAGCAATTTATGCAGCGGTTCAGCAACGGTTGCCTTGTCTTTTAAAAACACGGCGTAAAGTTTACCAGACCCAGGAAAGCCTGGAGTTCTGTCTTGTTTTTGGGTGCTGGGGCTCTCTTTATCGCCTTGACTTTGCTCTCAGTGGGTGAATCCTTTTTGTCTATTCTATAGCCCAAAATTCAACAGATTCGACCCCTATCTGACACTTGCTTGCTTTGACTTTTAATCCTGCCGACCTAAAATGGCCAAAACTTTCCTTAATCGCTTCCCCAGTTCTCTTAAATCTTCCCTGATACCAACACATCATCGAAATAGGGTACGACTCGGTAACCCTTGTAGGAGCCGCTCCATCAAATTTTGGAATAGCCCGGGCCACACTCACCCGAACTGTAACCGGGTGCACTTAAAGGCACCCCGGTGCGTTACAATAGTCTGGGCTTCAGCTGTGCTAGCATCTACGGGTAGCTGTTGGTACGCTTGTGCCAAGTCTAATTTGGCGAAAACTTGTCCGTGCCCTAGTGAGTGCAATAAGTGTTGCACTACTGGAACTGGGTAGGCGCTCTTTTGCAATGCTTTGTTCAAGGTAGCCTTGTAATCAGCGCAAATTCTTATGGACCCGTCTGGTTTTATAGGGGTGACGATTGGCGTCTCCCATTTGGCATGGTCAACTGGCACTAGTATCCCCTGGCTGACTAATTTGTCTAACTCTTTGTCGATTTTAGGTTTGAGTGCAAAAGGAACCCTCCTTGCCTTTAACCTAATGGGAGCTATTTGGGGGTCTAAATTGAAGGAGATAGGGGTCCCCTTGTACTTGCCTAAACGGTCCTCGAATACGTCTGCGAATTCCTCCATTAGGGCGTTTTGCAGGTTGCATCCGCTCCGGTGGACGCCAGTCACCCCCATTCCCAACGCCTGAACCAGTCTAGCCCCAGCAAGCTTGGCAAGGTTCCTCGACTAACGTGATGGGCAGGGTCTTTTCGTATGTCCCGTACTTGACCTCGACGGACGTTGTCCGTCGAACAGGGATGCGGTTGCCCTGGTAATCCTGCACCCGGAGCCGTTGTTTCTGTAGCTTGCGCTTTGCGAGGTGCGGCAAGGCTTTCACAAAAGTGTCCCAGGACATGATTGTGATAGCTGATCCTGTGTCTACTTCCAGTCGGCACGGTACGCCTTCAATTGTCGGGTTTGTGAAGATCTTTTCTTCGATGCGGTAGCTGCGTGGTCTATGGTAACAGTCATTCGGTTTGACTTCGCTCTTTCTTTCCTGGCCAATCGCGGGTCGCCTCGCCGATCTCGCGCTCTGATTGGCTGGTTTGAAATTTCGGCGGAATGTGGGGTTTGCATCTCTGACTCAGAGCCGCTCTGATTGGCCGATTTGAATTTTCGGGAAGGTTGGGGTGCTCGGCAGACTTGAGCCAGGTGCCCTTCCTTTCACACCGCCGCAAATGGCGCCCTGAACTTACATCTTTGGCGCTGATGTCGCCCGCAACTTCCGCATTCCTCCGGTCTTCCTTGTCGATTTTCCGTGTAGTGGACTTCTTCCTCCTCTTCGCTGGTTGACTCACGATAGGTTTCTTCGTGGTGGACTGTGCTCGGCTTTGCGCCCGCCATCGGCGTGAGTCGCTTTTGTAAGGTGTCTGCTGCATGGTTGGACATCTCATGGGCTCTGGCTTCGTCCAGAGCGTTTGCCAATGTCAGGTTGCTCTTGGCTAGCAACCGTCTCCTCAAACGGATGTCTCTGGCCCCCCGTATAAGTTGTTGCAGCAGCTCTTCGTCCAGATCGCGGTACTGCAATGCTTGGAGGCTTGTCTCAGGGCTGCCATGTAGTCGCTGATAGACTCGCCTTCTTGTTGCCTCGCTCCCCAAACTCGCATGCCGTCGAACGTATTTGGACGGGCTGGTGCGTAGTGATTCTTCAGGAGGGTCTGAAGGGTCTGCCACGATACGGAGTGTAGCGGTGTTGGCTCCGCTAGGGCTTCTGCGACGGCGATGACTGCTGACCCACAGTGGCTTATGAAGTAAGCCCGTTTGCGGTTGTCGGAGACTCCCTGTAGCTCGTTTGCCTCCAGGAAACTTTCAAACGGGTCATATATATTCCCCATGTCTCCTGGGCAGGGTCAAACGGAGTGGGTGGCGTGTAGCCGGTCATCGCTGCATTCGCTATCACCTTGCTGGTTTGAAATTTCGGCGGAATGTGGGGTTTGCATCTCTGACTCAGAGCCGCTCTGATTGGCCGATTTGAATTTTCGGGAAGGTTGGGGTGCTCGGCAGACTTGAGCCAGGTGCCCTTCCTTTCACACCGCCGCAAATGGCGCCCTGAACTTACATCTTTGGCGCTGATGTCGCCCGCAACTTCCGCATTCCTCCGGTCTTCCTTGTCGATTTTAGGTTTGAGTGCAAAAGGAACCCTCCTTGCCTTTAACCTAATGGGAGCTATTTGGGGTCTAAATTGAAGGAGATAGGGGTCCCTTGTACTTGCCTAAACGGTCCTCGAATACGTCTGCGAATTCCTCCATTAGGGCGTTTTGCAGGTTGCATCCGCTCCGTGGACGCCAGTCACCCCATTCCCAACGCCTGAACCAGTCTAGCCCCAGCAAGCTTGGCAAGGTTCCTCGACTAACGTGATGGGCAGGGTCTTTTCGTATGTCCCGTACTTGACCTCGACGGTCGTTGTCCCTCGAACAGGGATGCGGTTGCCCTGGTAATCCTGCACCCGGAGCCGTTGTTTCTGTAGCTTGCGCTGCGATGTGCGGCAAGGCTTTCACAAAAGTGTCCCAGGACATGATTGTGATAGCTGATCCTGTGTCTACTTCCAGTCGGCACGGTACGCCTTCAATTGTCGGGTTTGTGAAGATCTTTTCTTGATGCGGGTAGCTGCGTGGTCTATGGTAACAGTCATTCGGTTTGACTTCGCTCTTTCTTTCCTGGCCAATCGCTGGTCGCCTCGCCGATCTCGCGCTCTGATTGGCCGATTTGAATTTTCGGGAAGGTTGGGGTGCTCGGCAGACTTGAGCCAGGTGCCCTTCCTTTCACACCGCCGCAAATGGCGCCCTGAACTTACATCTTTGGCGCTGATGTCGCCCGCAACTTCCGCATTCCTCCGGGTCTTGATTCTCGAGTGAGTTCAGCTCTGTTCTGGTGCTCTGCCTCAAGATCCCACCTTCGCCGCCAATGTTAAGTTTGGGTATTGACGAGGCAGGAGACCAGGTTAGTGACAACAGCTCTTTAATATAGTGTGACCCAGCAAAACTCTGGAGAAAACCTCTCCTTATATACACTTCAGCCTGAGGCTGCATCCAATCAGAGCGAGATATTTCCGCCTAAAACTCCCGCCAAAACTTACAGTAATACATTACAGGAGGAAATGGGGATTTTGAAGTAACCTTCCCTGGAGTGGGAGGAATGGGATTTTAGGCTTGCTGTCAAACATCAGCCATAATACTAATGACTATTTTGAACAATATGCAGAATGGCTATTTTATATGTGAAATTATGACTGAAACCTATATAGGTTCACACTGTCAGGAAGTTTGTCCTTAGTTTTAGGTTGCTTCTCTCTTTGTTGAGTTTCCATCCATTGCTTCTTGTTTTGCCTTCTGGTGCTTTGGAAAATACTTTGCCCTCCCTTCTTTCTAGCAGCCCCTTAAAACCCGTTGCCTATCACACTCTTGGGCAAAGCATGTGAGCCATTTCCTCCTTTCAGTGGTCCATGAAAGTGCATCTATAGCAGAGGTCTCTAAGCCACTTTAAGACTTTAAGACAGCAAAGGCTGAGGAATTCTGGGAGTTGAAGTCCACAAGTCTTAAAGTTTGGAGACCCCTGATCTATAGTATG